>NC_059192.1:80873778-80948778 GCF_020615455.1 Coregonus clupeaformis
GTTTATTTTACAACAACTTAATATATCTCAAAAGGGATTGGTTGAATTAAACTCTTGGAGGATAATGGAATATTCTATTCTATTAGATTCTATTATATTATATAGTCTATTCCTTTATATGCAAACAAATCATCAATTTCCCTTAGTCATAGTTTATTTTGTATGAAACATTCAGTTGTACAGTGAAGTTGTGATATATATTTTCCCGTAACTGAGAGAGTGATGTGATGGTTATTTGATCTCTGCTTCCTCATGGAAAGCTGATCTGAGTCAGGTTAAAGCCGACTGTCATGGTGAACACATTATTCTTCGCATGACACGGTCTCAGAGAGATGGATCACCAAGTAATCTCCCAACACCATAGATCTAGATCAGAATACACACCAGGGTTATCATGACACACATGATGAAGGAGAGGATGAGACAAGAGAGAGGGGGAGAGGGGGAAAGGAGAAAAAAGAGAGAGAGGTGGGTGAGGGAGGGAGAAACAGACAAAGGGAGAGAGAGAGAGAAAAAGGGGAGGGAAGGAGGGAGGGAGGGAGGGAGGGAGAAATAGAGAGAGAGGGGGAAGGAGGGAGGGAGGGAGGGAGAGAGAGAGAAATAGAGAGAGAGGGGGAAGGAGGGAGGGAGGGAGAGAGAAATAGAGAGCCTGGTAGTGTGTGTGTGACTTACAAGGTGCGTAGTTTTGGCATGTGGTTGAAGCTGGAGACTGGGATGCTGCTGATGTTGTTGTTGTTCAGAGTCCTGGAAGAGACAGAGAGAGAGAGAACAGAGGGAGCATGACAACACGCAGTACAGAGACACAATGAAACACACCACAGAGTCTCTCTCCTCTCTTCCTCCATTTCACCTCACTTCTCTGCCTCAACTGTTCTACTTCTACAAATTGGCTCCCTATTTAAAAAGAAGATGGAGAACAAGCTATGAAGGAAAAATACTGGAGTTTTGGTGCAGGTACAGCCAACTAGCGCAAAAATAATATTGCAAAATTGTCAAAACGATACGATACGATATATCATCAAAAATAATATCCCGATATGTAACTGTATCAATCACTACTTTCTCCCCTTACCGCTGACTTAATTCCCTTACTAACGGCAACCCTCCCCTTTATCTTCTACTCAACCCTCTCTCTCTTCCTCTCCTCCTCGCCCCACCCCGTTTCTCTCTCTATTCCATTGGGAATATAACACCTCTTCCCACACAGATGGGACACCTTCACATATTCATGCCCTCCCACCTCCCACAAACACATTATTTATGTGCACACACAGACCAATCTCCCATCCCCACCCCCTATAGCGGGCATCAGGTGCAGAGCAGAGGAGGTCATTTCAATCAGCCTAATAACCCCACAGTCTCCTACCACTACCCGACTATAATAACATCCCCTCCATCCTATTAAAAACCTACTCACACTATTTCCACAGCCCACAACCCCAGCCTGCTCTCCACCATACACACCCTTACTGTCAGTCCCTAGACCCCCAGGCAACATGAATTAATGGGCCATGATATGAATGAACCAATAAGGCTGGCCTGCAGGGACCAATGACTGACTGGATAAATAAGGTTGGCGCCTGGTTATGTTAGTTATTAGTAATGGTTATTAGAAGTGTAGTGTCTTAATTTCAAAAACATGCTTTTTGCTTAATAAATCAAGAAGGGGTAAATGTAAATGTGTGGTTTAATAATATGAGGTAGTGTGTGTGTGTGTGTGTGTGTGTGTACAATTCTATGTGTCTGTGTTAGAGTTTGTGTATTAGACCAATCTTGTTGTCAAGCATTAGCACGGAAACAAGCAACGAACCACACCCCTCTTACCCCTAACTCCACCCCCAGAAATCTTTCTCACACACTCATCCTCTCTACCATTCTTTACACCCCACAGTGCACAGTGTGTGTCTTACAGTACTTCCAGGCCCCTCAGTGCTCTGAAGGCTCCGTCCTCGATGCAGCTGATGTGGTTCTTATCCAACTGACTAGAGACAAAACAGAGACAGAAAGCATTAGAAACATACACACACACAAACAAACACAGACAAACAATTGTGCAATGCACTGCAAAATGTTCTTGCTCTCTATCTATCCCTCTCTCACCAATTTTAAACAGTCACATACATTAAATAAGCAGCCATTTGTAAACGTAATCGATAAACATAATCTATTCCAATACCAGCTACTCAACACAATAGCCCGATGGTCTAAAGCACTGTCATCAATCTTACAAACTATAGCATTTTCCCTATAGACCAGGCATAATCATGCATGCATGAATGCATGCAGGCAAAGATGTGCGTACACACACACACCCACACTCTGTCCTCAGAGGGCAGATATAATCACTGATAGGGAGTACACTGAGTGTGGGTAAATCGATGGTGATCTCTCCACATATAACCGTAGGAGAGTTAGGCACACTGTGCTGACCATTTCTCTACTGTGATAGCACCATCAATCAGTATGTGTGTGTGTGTGTGTGTGTGTGTGTGTGTGTGTGTGTGTGTGTGTGTGTGTGTGTGTGTGTGTGTGTGTGTGTGTGTGTGTGTGTGTGTGTGTTAATCTCCAGCGATAGCAGTATAAATCACAGCTCCATCTGTGTACAGGGTGAAAGCTAACCCACTCCGTCACTGTGATATACTGATGCCACCTAACTGACTGGGGATACGCACATTAGCATACACAGAGCTGACAGACAGAGAGGCTCAATACAACGTGTGTGTCAGTGTGTGTCTGCGTATGTGTGTATAAAACTGATCTGATATGATAAAAAATACGATATTATGAACAAGTACATGTTGCTCCTTTGTCTTAGTGTTATATGAGATCATTCTGATGCTATGACAATATGTCGAGTTAGTATTGAGAGTGAAGAGACATTCATTAATTAATTCATCCATGGATTAATTAATTAATTAATTAATCCATTCAATAATTAATTAATTGATTCATTTATTAATTAATTCACTAATCTGATACAGAGACTGAAGAGTCACTCACAGGTTCTTGATGTCTGTAGCTCCTCTGAAAGCCTTCCTGGGGATGGACTGGATGTTGTTCTCACTCAGATCTCTGTGAAGACAACAATATGAGAACGTTAGATCAAAGATACTGTACCCAACCTCTAGAAGCTAATATACATATATCACACAGCCAGGATAGATAGAGAGCTTTGTAGGAGGGAAACATTGTGGGAGCATTGTGACACATTGGTAGTGGATAGGCTGAATTTCCTTCATAAAAATGCTTTGCGACAGAAGTGAAAGCTCTCTTCTAGCCTGAACGGAATGTAGTTTTTATTTAATTGTACAGTAGTTCCTAACAAAGACCAGAGAATACCACTCAGCTGTGAGTAAAAGCTTCCTGAGGACTAAACAGCATTATTTTCTTTATCAAGATAGAAAGGGAAAATATGCATGTCATTCATCTGTATAGCTGTATGTATCTGTGCCAAAAAGCCCTAGGTGTGGCGCGTCATGCAGAGGGCTATAGTAGAGTAGGTAGCTGGTGTTCACTCATGCTAAAACATTCCCTAAGGACCCCTGTGAAACCCAGTGAGAGGTGTCCTGCTCAGTGCCTGCACACAAACCCTCCAAACAGGCAGCAGAGTAGGCAACCAAGAGAGGTCCTATTAGACACAGATGGTGCATGGGTCCAGACAAAGAGGACTGGATGAAATGTTGCGTGTGTGTGTGAGAGAGAGAAGGGTTGTGTGTGTGTAGAGAGAGGTGAAGCGTGAGAGATGGAGTGAGTGGAGGGGAAGGTTATAGTTAGAAGAGGAGGAGGGAAAGGAAGGAAGAGAGAGAGAAACACAAGTAGCCATAGTTTTAATTAGCATGTCTTTGTTTGGTGGCTAAATGGTGTGCTAACCTCTTTCAGAGAGAGGCTGTCCCTCTTGCCGTGACACACACACACGTGCACATACACACACACACACACACACACAAACACAAACACAAACACACACACGAGGGGCTCCTGTCTTATTCCCACAGCCCAACGGACATAAACAGAACACTCATGGCCCCCTTTAGAGAGGCATACAGAATCTCTTTCTGTCCATCTCTCTACCTCCTTCTCTCTCCCCGTCTCCCTCCCTCTCCCACTCTCTCTGGTTCATCTCACAGTTCTCCTTTGGTATGTTGATTTATGATTTCACAGACATGGTTTCAACATCATACAAAAGTAATGAAAAAATACCTGGTGCCACAGAGAACAGTAAGAGTTGTGCAATCTATCTAATGAATGGTTCCTTGTTTCTTTATACTCTAGCAGCAATTAAAACAGCCGTCTGCAGGCCGCTGCAAATATACCACAATTAACCGTGGTATTTGCACAGTCGCTATTTTGAATATCCATGACACTCTCTTTCCAGGTCAACCAGTAAACTTTTAAAATATGTCCTAGTATGTTTGAACACGCACGCACGCACACACGCACGCACACACACACACACACACACACACACACACACATTCTCCAGTAGCAACTATAAGGCAGGTCTTAACTGGGCTCTACTGTAAAGGTTGAGTGTTGTATTAGTCAATGATTGTAACATGCCTTTTCCTGTCTCATAGGCTCATGTCATTAAAATATGACTGTGTATTTAACATGACATGACTTCACAGAAGAGCAACAGTGATGAAATGAAAACATTCACCTTGAATAAACTAGAGGAGAAGCCGGCCAATTATCTAAACAACACAACATTCCTCACCTATAGACAGCAGCTTTACCTGGCTCCTGTTCACACTCGTGCATGTACGTGGACATGAGTCTTCTTCTAACCTTGTAATCACCTCTCTGGTGTTAACACTCTGTGGTATGGTACTGACAGACCGTGGTATACCTCTCTGGTGTTAACACTCTGTGGTATGGTACTGACAGACCGTGGTATACCTCTCTGGTGTTAACACTCTGTGGTATGGTACTGACAGACCGTGGTATACCTCTCTGGTGTTAACACTCTGTGGTATGGTACTGACAGACCGTGGTATACCTCTCTGGTGTTAACACTCTGTGGTATGGTACTGACAGACCGTGGTATACCTCTCCATCCAGACACAGAGATGAGACAAGGCTTCCAGCACAGAGGTACACTGTGGTGTGTGTGCGCGTGTATATGTGTGTGTACTACATTACCAAACGTATGTGGACACCTGCTCGTCGAACATCTCATTCCAAAGCCATTGACATTAATATGGAGTTGGTCCCCCTTTGCTGCTATAACAGCATCCACTCTTCTGGGAAGGCTTTCCACTAGATGTTGGAACATTGCTGCGGGGACTTGCTTCCATTCAGCCACAAGAGCATTAGTGAGGTCGGGCACTGATGTTGGGCGAGTAGGCCTGGCTCGCAGTCGGCGTTCCAATTCATCCCAAAGGTGTTTCATAGGGTTGAGGTCAGGGCTCTGTGCAGGCCAGTCAAGTTCTTCCAAACCAATCCCGACAAACCATTTCTGTATGGACCGCTTTGTGCACGGGGGCATTGTTATGCTGAAACAGTAAAGGGCCTTCCCCAAAATGTTGCCACAAAGTTGGAAGCACAGAATCGTCTAGAATGTAATTGTATGCTGTAGTGTTAAGATTTCCCTTCACTGCAACTAAGGGGCCTAACCCAAATCATGAAAAACAGCCCCAGACCATTATTCCTCCTCCACCAACCTTTACAGTTGCCACTATGCATTGGGACAGGTAGCATTCTCCTGGCATCCGCCAAACCCAGATTTGTCCGTCGGACTGCCAGATGGTGAAGCATGATTCATCACTCCAGAGAACGCGTTTCCACTGCTCCAGAGTCCAATGGTGACGAGCTTTACACCACTCCAGCCGACGCTTGGCATTGCACATGGTGATCTTAGGCTTGTGTGCGGCTGCTCGACCATGGAAACCCATTTCATGAAGCTCCTTACGAACAGTTCTTATGCTGACGTTGCTTCCAGAGGCAGTTTGGAACTTGAAGTGAGGAAAGACCATTTTTATGCGCTACGCGCTTCAGCACTCGGCGGTCCTGTTCTGTGAGCTTGTGTGACCTACCACTTCGCGGCTGAGGCATTGTTGCTCCTAGACGTTTTCATTTCACAATAACAGCACTTAAAGTTGACCGGGGCATCTCTAGCAGGGCAGAATTTTGACTAAATAACTTGTTGGAAAGGTGGCATCCCATGACGGTGCCACGTTGAAAGTCACTGAGCTCTTCACTAAGGCCATTCTACTGTCAATGTTTGTCTATGGAGATTGCATGGCTGTGTGCTCGATTTTATAGACCTGTCAGCAACAAGTGTGGCTGAAATAGCCGAATCAACTAATTTCAAGGGGTGTCCACATACTTTTGTATATATAGTGTATATATATATATATATTTACGTACAGGTGCATACGTACAGTGGGGAAAAAAAGTATTTAGTCAGCCACCAATTGTGCAAGTTCTCCCACTTAAAAAGATGAGAGAGGCCTGTAATTTTCATCATAGGTACACGTCAACTATGACAGACAAAGAGAGGGAAAAAAATCCAGAAAATCAGATTGTAGGATTTTTAATGAATTTATTTGCAAATTATGGTGGAAAATAAGTATTTGGTCACCTACAAACAAGCAAGATTTCTGGCTCTCACAGACCTGTAACTTCTTCTTTAAGAGGCTCCTCTGTCCTCCACTCATTACCTGTATTAATGGCACCTGTTTGAACTTGTTATCAGTATAAAAGACACCTGTCCACAACCTCAAACAGTCACACTCCAAACTCCACTATGGCCAAGACCAAAGAGCTGTCAAAGGACACCAGAAACAAAATTGTAGACCTGCACCAGGCTGGGAAGACTGAATCTGCAATAGGTAAGCAGCTTGGTTTGAAGAAATCAACTGTGGGAGCAATTATTAGGAAATGGAAGACATACAAGACCACTGATAATCTCCCTCGATCTGGGGCTCCACGCAAGATCTCACCCGTGGGGTCAAAATGATCACAAGAATGGTGAGCAAAAATCCCAGAACCACACGGGGGGACCTAGTGAATGACCTGCAGAGAGCTGGGACCAAAGTAACAAAGCCTACCATCAGTAACACACTACGCCGCCAGCGACTCAAATCCTGCAGTGCCAGACGTGTCCCCCTGCTTAAGCCAGTACATGTCCAGGCCCGTCTGAAGTTTGCTAGAGTGCATTTGGATGATCCAGAAGAGGATTGGGAGAATTTCATATGGTCAGATGAAACCAAAATATAACTTTTTGGTAAAAACTCAACTTGTCGTGTTTGGAGGACAAAGAATGCTGAGTTGCATCCAAAGAACACCATACCTACTGTGAAGCATGGGGGTGGAAACATCATGCTTTGGGGCTGTTTTTCTGCAAAGGGACCAGGACGACTGATCCGTGTAAAGGAAAGAATGAATGGGGCCATGTATCGTGAGATTTTGAGTGAAAACCTCCTTCCATCAGCAAGGGCATTGAAGATGAAACGTGGCTGGGTCTTTCAGCATGACAATGATCCCAAACACACCGCCCGGGCACGAAGGAGTGGCCGTAAGAAGCATTTCAAGGTCCTGGAGTGGCCTAACCAGTCTCCAGATCTCAACCCCATAGAAAATCTTTGGAGGGAGTTGAAAGTCCGTGTTGCCCAGCGACAGCCCCAAAACATCACTGCTCTAGAGGAGATCTGCTTGGAGGAATGGGTCAAAATACCAGCAACAGTGTGTGAAAACCTTGTGAAGACTTACAGAAAACGTTTGACCTGTGTCATTGCCAACAAAGGGTATATAACAAAGTATTGAGAAACTTTTGTTATTGACCAAATACTTATTTTCCACCATAATTTGCAAATAAATTCATAAAAAATCCTACAATGTGATTTTCTGGAGAAAAAAAATCTCATTTTGTCTGTCATAGTTGACGTGTACCTATGATGAAAATTACAGGCCTCTCATATTTTTAAGTGGGAGAACTTGCACAATTGGTGGCTGACTGAACAGCGCCGGAGAAGATGGCTGCCGTTTTACAGCCCTCTAACCAACCCTCTAACCAATTGTACTATTATGTGTGTTTTTCCGCGTTATTTGTCATTTATTTTGTACATAATGTTTCTGCCATCGTCTCTTATAACCAAAAAGAGCTTCTGGATATCAGGACAGCGATTACTCACCTCGCATTGGACGAAGATTTTTTCTTCAACGAGGCGGCCGCGAAGGATATCATACAGACACCCGACAAGGCCCAAATCCCCGTCATTCGGCGTGAGGAAGAGACGGAGATATCGCGGACGCAGATCCGGGTGCCTTGTAAGGATCCGACGGCGAGCGAGTAAACTGCCTCTTCCATCAATCCTATTAGCCAACGTTCAAGCTTTTGAGAATAAAATGGACGATTTAAGATTACGGTTATCCTACCAACGGGACATTAAAAACTGTAATATCTTATGTTTCACGGAGTCATGGCTGAACGACAACAATGATAACATTCAGCTAGCAGGCTATACGCTACATCGGCAGGACAGAACGGCTGACTCTGGTAAGACAAGGGGTGGCGGTCTGTGTATATTTGTAAACAACAGCTGGTGCACAAAATCAAATACTAAGGAAGTCTCGAGGTTTTGCTCGCCTGAGGTAGAGTATCTTATGATAAGCTGTAGACCACACTATTTACCAAGAGAGTTTTCATCTATATTTTTTCATAGCTGTCTATTTACCACCACAAACCAATGCTGGCATTAAGATTGCACTGAATGAGTTGTACAAGGCCATTAATCAACAGGAAAACGCTCATCCAGATGCAGCGCTCCTAGTGGCCGGGGACTTTAATGCAGGGAAACTTAAATCCGTTCTACCTAATTTCTACCAGCATGTTAAATGTGCAACCAGAGGGAAAAAAACTCTAGACCACCTTTACTCCACACACAGAGACGCATACAAAGCTCTCCCTCGCCCTCCATTTGGCAAATCTGACCATAACTCTATCCTCCTGATTCCTGCTTATAAGCAAAAACTGAAGCAGGAAGCACCAGTGATTCGGTTAATAAAAAAGTGGTCAGATGACGCAGATGCTAAGCTACAGGACTGTTTTGCTAGCACAGACTGGAACATGTTCCGGGATTCTTCAGACAGCATTGAGAGTACACCACATCAGTCACTGGCTTCATCAATAAGTGCATCGATGATGTCGTCCCCCACAGTGACCGTACGTACATACCCCAACCAGAAGCCATGGATTACAGGAAACATCCGCACTGAGCTAGGGGTAGAGCTGCCGCTTTCAAGGAACGGGACTCTAACCCGGACGCTTATAAGAAATCCCGCTATGACCTCCGACGAACCATCAAACAGGCAAAGAGTCAATACAGGTCTAAGATTGAATCATACTACACTGGCTCTGACGCTCGTCGGATGTGGCAGGGCTTGAAAAACTATTACAGACTTCAAAGGGAAGCACAGTCGCGAGCTGCCCAGTGACACAAGCCTACCAGACGAGCTAAACCACTTCTACGCTCGCTCGAGGCAAGCAACACTGAAGCATGCATGAGAGCACCAGCTGTTCCGGATGACTATGTGATCACGCTCTCCGTAGCCGATGTGAGTAAGACTTTTAAGCAGGTCAACATTCACAAGGCCGCAGGGCCAGACGGATTACCAGGACGTGTACTCCGAGCATGTGCTGACCAACTGGCAAGTGTCTTCACTGACATTTTCAACATGTCCCTGACTGAGTCTGTAATACCAACATGTTTCAAGCAGACCACCATAGTCCCCGTGCCCAAGAACTCTAAGATAACCTGCCTAAATGACTACCGACCCGTAGCACTGACGTCTGTAGCCATGAAGTGCTTTGAAAGACTGGTCATGGCTCACATCAACAGCATAATCCCAGAAACCCTAGACCCACTCCAATTTGCATACCGCCCCAACAGATCCACAGATGATGCAATCTCTATCGCACTCCACACTGCCCTTTCCCACCTGGACAAGAGGAACACCTGCGTGAGAATGCTATTCATTGACTACAGCTCAGCATTCAACACCATAGTGCCCTCTAAGCTCATCACTAAGCTAAGGATCCTGGGACTAAACACCTCCCTCTGCAACTGGATCCTGGACTTCCTGACGGGCCGCCCCCAGGTGGTAAGGGTAGGTAACAACACATCTGCCACACTGATCCTCAACACGGGGGCCCCTCAGGGGTGCGTGCTCAGTCCCCCTCCTGTACTCTCTGTTCACCCATGACTGCATGGCCAGGCACCACTCCAACACCATCATTAAGTTTGCCGACGACACAACAGTGGTAGGCCTGATCACCACAACGATGAGTCAGCCTATAGGGAGGAGGTCAGAGATCTGGCCGTGTGGTGCCAGGACAACAACCTCTCCTCAACGTGACCAAGACAAAGGAGATGATTGTGGACTACAGGAAAAAAAAAGAGGACTGAGCACGCCCCCATTCTCATCGACGGGGCTGTAGTGGAACAGGTTGAGAGCTTCAAGTTCCTTGGTGTCCACATCACCAACGAACTATCATGGTCCAAACACACCAAGACAGTCGTGAAGAGGGCACGACAAAGCCTATTCCCCTCAGGAGACTAAAAAGATTTGGCATGGGTCCTCAGATCCTCAAAAAATTCTACAGCTGCACCATCGAGAGCATCCTGACTGGTTGCATCACCGCCTGGTATGGCAACTGCTTGGCCTCTGACCGCAAGGCACTACAGAGGGTAGTGCGTACGGCCCAGTACATCACTGGGGCAAAGCTTCCTGCCATCCAGGACCTCTATACCAGGCGGTGTCAGAGGAAGGCCCTCAAAATTGTCAAAGACTCCAGCCACCCTAGTCATAGACTGTTCTCTCTGCTACCGCAGACGGCAAGCGGTACCGGAGTGCCAAGTCTAGGTCCAAAAGACTTCTCAACATCTTCTACCCCAAGCCATAAGACTCCTGAACAGCTAATCATGGCTACCCGGACTATTTGCACTGCCCCCCCACCCCATCCTTTTACGCTGCTGCTACTCTGTTAAGTATTTATGCATAGTCACTTTAACTCTACCCACATGTACATATTACCTCAACTACCTCAACTAGCCGGTGCCCCCCGCACATTGACTCTGCAACGGTACCCCCCTGTATATATAGCCTCCCTACTGTCACTTTATTTTACTTCTGCTCTTTTTTCTCAACACTTTTTTGTTGTTGTTTTATTCTTACTTTTTTGTTTAAAATAAATGCACTGTTGGTTAAGGGCTGTAAGTAAGCATTTCACTGTAATGTCTGCACCTGTTGTATTCGGCGCATGTGACCAATAAAATTTGATTTGATTAAATACTTTTTTCCCCCACTGTATGTAACAGCTTTAATGACTGAAACATCTATGCTTTATGGCTGTAGCTCACTATCTCACTGTTAAGCAAAGAAGAAAATGCACTCGTGGCTGGTGATTTTAATGCAGGAAAACTGAAAACAGGAAGTAATAGTGACGCGCTCAATACGGAAGTGGTCCTATCAATCGGATGTTAAACTAAAGGACTGCTTCGCTAGCACAGACTGGAATACAGTGGCTTGCGAAAGTATTCACCCCCCTTGGCATTTTTCCTATTTTGTTGACTTACAACCTGGAATTAAAATGGATTTTTGGGGGGTTTGTATCATTTGATTTACACAACATGCCTACCTGAAGATGCAAAATATTTTTTCTTGTGAAACAAACAAGAAATAACACAAAAAAACAGAAAACTTGGATTTTTGCCCACTCTTCGAGGCAAAACAGATCCAGCTCCTTCACGTTAGATGGGTTCTGCTGGTGTACAGCAATCTTTAAGTCATACCACAGATCTCAATTGGATTGAGGTCTGGGCTTTGACTAGGCCATTCCAAGACATTTAAATGTTTCCCCTTAAACCACTCGAGTATTGCTTTAGCAGAATGCTTAGGATCATTGTCCTGCTGGAAGGTGAATATCCGTCCCAGTCTCAAATCTCTGGAAGACTGAAACAGGTTTCTCTCAAGAATTTCCCTGTATTTAGCGCCATCCATCATTACTTAAATTCTGACCAGTTTCCCAGTCCCTGCCGATGAAAAACATCCCCACAGCATGATGCTGCCACCACCATGCTTCACTGTGGGGATGATGTTCTCGGGGTGATGAGAGGTGTTGGATTTGCGCCAGACATAGCGTTTTCCTTGATGGCCAAAAAGCTCAATTTGAGTCTCATCTGACCAGAGTACCTTCTTCCATATGTTTGGGGAGTCTCCCACATGCCTTTTGGCGAACACCAAACGTGTTTGCTTATTTTTTTCTTTAAGGAATGGCTTTTTTCTGGCCACTCTTCTGTAAAGCCCAGCTCTGTGGAGTGTACGGCTTAAAGTGGTCCTATGGACAGATACTAAAATCTCCGCTGTGGAGCTTTGCAGCTCCTTCAGGGTTATCTTTGGTCTCTTTGTTGCCTCTCTGATTAATGCCCTCCTTGCCTGGTCCGTGAGTTTTGGTGGGCGGCCCTCTCTTGGCAGGTTTGTTGTGGTGCCATATTCTTTCAATTTTTTAATAATGGATTTAATGGTGCGCCGTGGGATGTTCAAAGTTTCGGATATTTTTTTATAACCCAACCCTGATCTCTACTTCAACACAACTTTGTCCCTGACCTGTGTGGAGAGCTCCTTGGTCTTCATGGTTCTGCTTGCTTGGTGGTGCCCTTTGCTTAGTGGTGTTGCAGACTCTGGGGCCTCAGAACAGGTGTATATATACTGAGATCATGTGACAGATCATGTGACACTTAGATTGCACACAGGTGGACTTTATTTAACTAATTATGTGACTTCTGAAGGTAATTGGTTGCACCAGATCTTATTTAGAGGCTTCATAGCAAAGGAGGTGAATACATATGCACGCACCACTTTTCCGTTATTTATTTTTTAGAATTTTTTGAAACAAGTTATTTTTTTCATTTCACTTCACCAATTTGGACTATTTTGTGAATGTCCATTACATGAAATCCAAATAAAAAGCCATTTAAATTACAGGTTGTAATGCAACAAAATAGGAAAAAAGCCAAGGTGGATGAATACTTTTGCACGGTACTGTATGTTCTCGGATTCATCCGATAACATTGAGGAGTTTACCACATCAGTCACCGGCTTCATTAATAAGTGCATAGACGATGTCGTCCCCACAGTGACCGTATGTACACATCCCAACCAAAAGCCATGGATTACAGGCAACATCTGCACTGACCTAAAGGCTACAGCTGCCGCTTTCAAGGAGTGGACACTAATCCCGCTATGACCTCCGACGGGCCATCAAACAGGCAAAGCGTCAATACAGGACTAAGATCGAATCCTAAAACGCCGGCTCTGACGCTCTTTGGATGTGGCAGGCCTTACAAACTATCAAAGATTTCAAAGGAAAACGCAGCCGTGAGCTGCCCAGTGACGCGAACTTACCAGACGAGCTAAATGCCTTCTATGCTCCCTTCGAGGCAAGCAACACTGAGCTATACATGAGAGCACCAGCAGTTACGGATAACTGTGTGATCTCACTCTCCGTAGCCGATGCGAGTAGGACCTTTAAACAGGTTAACATTCACAAGGCCCCGGGGCCAGATGGATTACCAGGATGCGTACTCAGAGCATGTGCTGGCCAGCTGGCGGTGTCTTCATTGACATTTTCAACCTCTCCCTGATCCAGTCTGTAATACCTGCATGTTTCAAGCAGACCACCATAGGTAACCTGTCTAAATGACTATTGCCCCGTAGCCCTCACATCTGTAGCCATGAAATGCTTTGAAGGGCTGGTCATGGCTCACATCAACACCATCATTCCAGACACCCTGGACCAACTCGCATACCGCCCCAACAGATCCACAGATGACACAATCTCTATTGCACTCCACACTGCCCTCTCCCACCTGGACAAGAGGAATACCTATTTGAGAATGGTGTACATTGACCACAGCTCAGAATTCCATACCATAGTGCCCTCCAAGCTCATCACTAAGCTCAGGACCCTTGGACTGAACACCTCCCTCTGCAACTGGATCCTGGACTTCCTGACGGGCCTCCCCAGGTGGTGAGGGTAGGCAACAACACATCCGCCACGCTGACCCTTAACACGGGGGCCCCTCAGGGGTGCGTGCTTAGTCCCTTCCTGTACTTTCTGTTCACCCACTGCTGCGTGGCCGCGCACAACTCCAACACCATCATTAAGTTTGCTGACGACACAACAGAGGTAGTCCTGATCACCGACAACGATGAGACCGCCTATAGAGAGGAGGTCAGAGACCTGGCAGTGTAGTGCCAGGACAACAACCTCTTCCTCAACGTCAGCAAGACAAAGGAGCTGATTGTGGACTACAGGAAATTGAGGGCCGAGCATGCCCCGAGCATGCCCCCATCCACATCGACGGGCTGTAGTGGAGCAGGTCGAGAGATTCAAGTTCCTCGGAGTCCACATCACTAAGCAATTAACATGGTCCACACACACCAACACAGTTGTGAAGAGGGCACAACAACGCTTCTTCCCCCTCAGGAGGCTGAAAGGATTTGGCATGGGCCCTCAGATCCTCAAAAAGGTATACAGCTGCACCATTGAGAGCATCTTGACTTGCTGCATCAACGCTTGGTATGGCAGACTGCAAGGTGCTACAGAGGGTAGTGTGTACAGCCAAGTACATCACTGGGGCCGAGCTCCCTGCCATCCAGGACCTCTATACCAGGCGGTGTCAGAGGAAGGCCCTAAAAATGGTCAAAGACTCCAGCCACTCAAGTCACAGACTGTTCTCTCTGCTATTGCAGATGCACCAATTCTGGAACCAAGAGGACCCTGAACAGTTTCTAACCCCCAAGCCATAATACTATTAAATAGTTAATGAAATAGCTACCCGGACTATTTGCATTGACCCTCTTTGCGCTAACTCTTTTGACTCATCACATACGCTGCTGCTACTGTTTATTATCTATCCTGTTGCTCACTTTACCCCTACCTATATGTACATATCTACCTCAATTACCTTGTACCCCTGCACATCGTCTCGGTACTGGTACCCCGTGGATATAGCCAAGCTAACGTTACTCACCGTGTATTCATTCCTTGTGTTATAATTTGTTTTTCTCTGCATTGTTGGGAAATAAGCATTTCACTGTTAGTCTACACCACAGGAGGTTGGTGGCACTTTAATTGGAGAGGACGGGCTCGTGGTAATGGTTGTAGCGGAATGAGTGGAATGGTATTAAATACATCAAACACATGGAAATGGTTTCCACGTGTTTGATGCCATTCCATTTGTTCCGTTCCAGCCATTATTATGAGCCGTCCTCCCCTCAGCAGCCTCCACTGGTCTACACCTGTTGTTTTTCTAAGCATTTGATTTGATTTGATTACACTGCCAGAGAGAGAGAGAGAGAGAGGGGGGGATAGGGAGCGAAAGAAAGAAAGAAACAGACAGAGAGAGAGAGAGAGAGAGAGAGATAGCGACTGTGACAATAGAAATAGGATAGTGTGTGTGTAAGTGGAGTGAGAGGCAGAATTGACAGCATAGTGGTGAAATCAGCATGGTAAACCTCCCATAATCCTGTTAGCACGCTTTAATACGATTGGACAGGGTTTACACAGCCCCCCTGGTGCTGCTGTCTGATTGGATTAGGCTCCAGGGTCGTGGGGGGTCGGTAGAATTTGTGTGTGCGTGTGTGTCCAGGGTTAATTGTAAACCCTGAAAGAGAGCTAATGAGAGACCTATCTCCTTCCGCCAAAAACCCTCTCTCTCTCTCCCTCCCTCCCTCTCATGTGCTTTATCACTCGCTGTGGCCTTTTTCACTCCCCTCTCCCCTCCCATCTTAATCACTTTTCTCCCTCTTCCTTCGCTTTCTCCCTCTTTCTAACCTCCCACTCTGTTAGTTCTATCCCTCTCTCTGACTTCCCTCCTTCTCCCCCTCTCCCCCCCTCTACCTCTCGCCCTGTCACTTATAACATGGTTTGGACTCTATGATATCCTGTGGTCTTTAAGGATTTATCGACTGGGTCAACTTGTCTCAGGGAGCCAGAGATATATTAAATTTAGCAACTCTACATTTCTGAATTTACACATTCTCAAAATGGCAAACAAGACATTTCTGTGGGTCGCCAATGCTGTGTTTTACATATTTGGTGGTCTTTCTGAGTTGAGTTCTGATTGACTGTGCGGGGATGTAGAAATGTAACATTTTTAAAAGACTTATGCTGATGCGTTTAACAGTAGACATGTTGATGTGAAAGCAGTCGCCACAGAGAGAGGAGAATAGGTCTCCATCATCCACTTATTCTGACTATGAATCTCAGGGTGCAGAAATGCCAACCAGACCACCATACTGCATTACTGGCACACAGCCTGACACTGACAACAAACACAATGCCTGAAAACAAAGATAGCTGTATGAGAAATGGCATGAGAAAGAACACATTTCTTCTCTCTAAATGCATTGAAGACAGAGAGTCTCTCCTGTCTGTAAAAAAGTTCCTTTCTCTCCTCAACTCGTTCTCTCCTGTGGGTTATCACACAGAGAGAGAGAGAGGTATGCTCAATCTCTGGATGGTGGCACAGGAGACTGCAATCCTGTAGTGTATCTGTGTGTATGTGTGTGTGTGTGTCTGGCTCCTGGCTATATTGTTGGCTCAAGCTCTAGGGCAGGGATCATTAACTAGATTCAGCCGCGGGCCAATCTTTTCTTGAGCGGATGGTCAGGGGGCCAGAACATAATTAAAAATAATTTGTAGACTGCAAATTGACCACAAGAATGTAATATTTGACTAAAACATAATCATTTCAAACCTTTCTTACATTTGTATATGATCACGTGTCTCTCTATTATGCATGGAAATACTTAGGAACAGATTTCCAAAATTAAAATCACTTTTCCTGGTGTTTTTACCGGGTTTTTTTGTCCAACAGAAACCTTAAAGGGCCAAATAAAACCACCAGTGGGCTAAATTCGACCTTCTGGGCCGCCAGTTGGGGAACCCTGCTCTAGGGTCTGTGAGGTTATCAGATCTCTGCTGTGGAACCTGGCAGCAGACAGCGCCAACAAGCCATAGCAATTGTAACACACACACACACACACATACACCTCAAAGGGTTCTGCTCAACCTTAATGGTCCCATGGAATGTGTCAGAGCCACCCTCTCCCAGACATCACTTTGAAGGTAGAGAAACATATTAGTGATGTTATAATCTGGGTGAATTATAATGATGTCTGAGTCAGTGACCCAGAACATCACAGGCCTTTAGCCTTATTGCTCAGCACATCAGCCTCAGGTTAAAGCCTCTCTGATGATGGAATTTAAAGCTCTTATTGTTTCATACTAGCCAGAAAACACATAGAACCTTTGTTTCTCAATTTACCTGCCTAGTGTGTGTGTGTTGTGTGTGTGTGTCTGAGAAAGAGGAAATGTGCAAGAGCTGTTTTAGATTTACCTAAGTGGTCAGACCTAGTTTGACACTACCTTCACCCAAGGTTTCCGTCACTCACAGTTCATTCCTATTGTGCCCTAACAATGATGTAGCACGTCTTTTCAAGTGTGCCGCTACACATGCAAACAGACACACATATTGACCGAAATAAACCCATTTCATTTTTTTTCTTTTAGCCCTTTTTTCTCGCCAATTTCGATCTTGTCTCATTGCTGCAACTTCCCAACGGGCTCGGGAGGCGAAGGTCGAGTCATGCGTCCTCCGAAACATGACCCGCCAAACCGCGCTTCTTAATACCTGCCCGCTTAACCCGGAAGCCAGCAGCACCAATGTGTTGGAGGAAACACTGTTCAACAGACAACAGAGGTCAGCCTGCAGGCGCCTGGCCCGCCACAAGGAGTCGCTAGAGCGCGATGAGCCAAGTAAAGCCCCCACGGACAAACCCTCCCCTAACCCGGACAACGCTGGGCCAATTGTGCGCCGCCCTATGGGACTCCCGATCACGGCCGGTTGTGATACAGCCCGGGATCGAACCCGGGTCTATAGTGACGCCTCTAGCAGTGCAATGCAGTGCCTTAGACTGCTGCGCCACTCGGGAGACCTAACATAAACCCATTTCAATAACAATCGCTACCAACCTTTTGCACCAGAAGTACAGTAATGTATGTGTATCAGCCGTTGCTTTAGGCGCCTGTGTCTTGAGATTATACTAGATTACATCAGTATCAGAGTAGATTACCAGAGATTAAACAGTGATTATAATTGCATTAGCACCATGCAGGGTAATGTCTGGTCTCTGTCTGATTCACTTCATTTACCTCAGATCATTATCTTACCTCAGTCTGTTGCTCCAAATCAAGCCCTACATTCCCATTGACATGGCTGACATTTCACAATGTCTCCTGGCCAACCAGCTGTCTGTTCAGGGTCCTAAATCAGCCAAATGTGCTGATGTTTTAATTCTCTGGTGAAGTGATGGGACTGAGGGACGAGAGAGAGAAATAACAACCTAAATTGCAGTTTTCTGGGTGGTATTGAGATGGTGCTCTGTCTCTCTCTTGTCTTCACTCTCTACATGACCACAGGTCAGAAATAAATAAGGATTTGACTGGCTCATTATCCAAAGCCTTTTCTTTCGCTCCTTTCCTGCACTACCTCCATTCTCCACCATCCCCCAACCCCTCTATCTACAGTATATCCGTTAGTACTACTAGAGGTCTAAACCTCACCGCCCCTCTATCTACAGTATATCCATTAGTACTACTAGAGGTCTAAACAATCACTGTCCCTCTATCTACAGTATATCCATTAGTACTACTAGAGGTCTAAACCTCACTGTCCCTCTATCTACAGTATATCCATTAGTACTACTAGAGGTCTAAACAATCACTGTCCCTCTATCTACAGTATATCCATTAGTACTACTAGAGGTCTAAACCTCACTGTCCCTCTATCTACAGTATATCCATTAGTACTACTAGAGGTCTAAACAATCACTGTCCCTCTATCTACAGTATATCCATTAGTACTACTAGAGGTCTAAACCTCACTGTCCCTCTATCTACAGTATATTCATTAGTACTACTAGAGGTCTAAACCTCACCGTCCCTCTATCTACAGTATATCCATTAGTACTACTAGAGGTCTAAACCTCACTGTCCCTCTATCTACAGTATATTCATTAGTACTACTAGAGGTCTAAACCTCACCGTCCCTCTATCTACAGTATATCCATTAGTACTACTAGAGGTCTAAACCTCACCGTCCCTCTATCTACAGTATATCCATTAGTACTACTAGAGGTCTAAACCTCACCGTCCCTCTATCTACAGTATATCCATTAGTACTACTAGAGGTCTAAACCTCACCGTCCCTCTATCTACAGTATATCCATTAGTACTACTAGAGGTCTAAACCTCACCGTCCCTCTATCTACAGTATATCCATTAGTACTACTAGAGGTCTAAACCTCACCGTCCCTCTATCTACAGTATATCCATTAGTACTACTAGAGGTCTAAACCTCACCGTCCCTCTATCTACAGTATATCCATTAGTACTGCTAGAGGTCTAAACCTCACCGTCCCTCTATCTACAGTATATCCATTAGTACTACTAGAGGTCTAAACCTCACCGTCCCTCTATCTACAGTATATCCATTAGTACTACTAGAGGTCTAAACAATCACTGTCCCTCTATCTACAGTATATTCATTAGTACTACTAGAGGTCTAAACCTCACCGTCCCTCTATCTACAGTATATCCATTAGTACTACTAGAGGTCTAAACCTCACCGTCCCTCTATCTACAGTATATCCATTAGTACTACTAGAGGTCTAAACCTCACCGTCCCTCTATCTACAGTATATCCATTAGTACTACTAGAGGTCTAAACCTCACCATCCCTCTATCTACAGTATATCCATTAGTACTACTAGAGGTCTAAACCTCACCGTCCCTCTATCTACAGTATATCCATTAATACTACTAGAGGTCTAAACCTCACCGTCCCTCTATCTACAGTATATCCATTAGTACTACTAGAGGTCTAAACCTCACCGTCCCTCTATCTACAGTATATCCATTAGTACTACTAGAGGTCTAAACCTCACCGTCCCTCTATCTACAGTATATCCATTAGTACTACTAGAGGTCTAAACCTCACTGTCCCTCTATCTACAGTATATTCATTAGTACTACTAGAGGTCTAAACCTCACCGTCCCTCTATCTACAGTATATCCATTAGTACTACTAGAGGTCTAAACCTCACCGTCCCTCTATCTACAGTATATCCATTAGTACTACTAGAGGTCTAAACCTCACCGTCCCTCTATCTACAGTATATCCATTAGTACTACTAGAGGTCTAAACCTCACCGTCCCTCTATCTACAGTATATCCATTAGTACTACTAGAGGTCTAAACCTCACCGTCCCTCTATCTACAGTATATCCATTAGTACTGCTAGAGGTCTAAACCTCACCGTCCCTCTATCTACAGTATATCCATTAGTACTACTAGAGGTCTAAACCTCACCGTCCCTCTATCTACAGTATATCCATTAGTACTACTAGAGGTCTAAACCTCACCGTCCCTCTATCTACAGTATATCCATTAGTACTACTAGAGGTCTAAACCTCACCGTCCCTCTATCTACAGTATATCCATTAGTACTACTAGAGGTCTAAACCTCACCGTCCCTCTATCTACAGTATATCCATTTGTACTACTAGAGGTCTAAACCTCACCGTACCTCTATCTACAGTATATCCATTAGTACTACTAGAGGTCTAAACCTCACCGTCCCTCTATCTACAGTATATCCATTAGTACTACTAGAGGTCTACACCTCACCTTTCCTCCCTCCCTTGACTCTTTCTTTCCCTCCACCCCTTTACACCCCCCTCTTTCTCTGCATCTCTCTCTCACCCCCGTCTCTCTCTGCTCCCCCACCCCAAGCTGTCAGACATAGTGTATTATGGGATGTGTAAAGCCAGTAATTTGTCCTGTCTGTGCTCTAATAGTGCTCTATAGATAGGTCCATTAGTAATGACACATTTATGATGCTTTTAAAAGCCTCTCACGCCATTCGATAACACACCTGTCTCCTGAGAGCAACAGCTCACCTCTTCTGCCCCACACACCCCACACCACTTTTCTAGTCCAGCTACAGTGGGGAAAAAAAGTATTTAGTCAGCCACCAATTGTGCAAGTTATCCCACTTAAAAAGATGAGAGAGGCCTGTAATTTTCATCATAGGTACACGTCAACTATGACAGACAAAATGAGATTTTTTTTCTCCAGAAAATCACATTGTAGGATTTTTTATGAATTTATTTGCAAATTATGGTGGAAAATAAGTATTTGGTCAATAACAAAAGTTTCTCAATACTTTGTTATATACCCTTTGTTGGCAATGACACAGGTCAAACGTTTTCTGTAAGTCTTCACAAGGTTTTCACACACTGTTGCTGGTATTTTGGCCCATTCCTCCATGCAGATCTCCTCTAGAGCAGTGATGTTTTGGGGCTGTCGCTGGGCAACACAGACTTTCAACTCCCTCCAAAGATTTTCTATGGGGTTGAGATCTGGAGACTGGTTAGGCCACTCCAGGACCTTGAAATGCTTCTTCTAAGCCACTCCTTCGTTGCCCGGGCGGTGTGTTTGGGATCATTGTCATGCTGAAAGACCCAGCCACGTTTCATCTTCAATGCCCTTGCTGATGGAAGGAGGTTTTCACTCAAAATCTCACGATACATGGCCCCATTCATTCTTTCCTTTACACGGATCAGTCGTCCTGGTCCCTTTGCAGAAAAACAGCCCCAAAGCATGATGTTTCCACCCCCATGCTTCACAGTAGGTATGGTGTTCTTTGGATGCAACTCAGCATTCTTTGTCCTCCAAACACGACAAGTTGAGTTTTTACCAAAAAGTTATATTTTGGTTTCATCTGACCATATGAAATTCTCCCAATCCTCTTCTGGATCATCCAAATGCACTCTAGCAAACTTCAGACGGGCCTGGACATGTACTGGCTTAAGCAGGGGGACACGTCTGGCACTGCAGGATTTGAGTCGCTGGCGGCGTAGTGTGTTACTGATGGTAGGCTTTGTTACTTTGGTCCCAGCTCTCTGCAGGTCATTCACTAGGTCCCCCGTGTGGTTCTGGGATTTTGCTCACCATTCTTGTGATCATTTTGACCCCACGGGTGAGATCTTGCGTGGAGCCCCAGATCGAGGGAGATTATCAGTGGTCTTGTATGTCTTCCATTTCCTAATAATTGCTCCCACAGTTGATTTCTTCAAACCAAGCTGCTTACCTATTGCAGATTCAGTCTTCCCAGCCTGGTGCAGGTCTATAATTTTGTTTCTGGTGTCCTTTGACAGCTCTTTGGTCTTGGCCATAGTGGAGTTTGGAGTGTGACTGTTTGAGGTTGTGGACAGTTGTCTTTTATACTGATAACAAGTTCAAACAGGTGCCATTAATACAGGTAACGAGTGGAGGACAGAGGAGCCTCTTAAAGAAGAAGTTACAGGTCTGTGAGAGCCAGAATCTTGCTTGTTTGTAGGTGACCAAATACTTATTTTCCACCATAATTTGCAAATAAATTCATTAAACATCCTACAATGTGATTTTCTGGATTTTTTTATCTCTATTTGTCTGTCATAGTTGACGTGTACCTATGATGAAAATTACAGGCCTCTCTCATCTTTTTAAGTGGGAGAACTTGCACAATTGGTGGCTGACTAAATACTTTCCCCACTGTATATTGACACCTAGTGAAACCTAAACCAGACCACATATGTATTAGACAGGAATGGGATTAACATGGTGTCATTGGTGAGGGAATAACTTGATTTATAGCTTTGGCCATGGGAGGTGAAACTAAAAGGGCATTTGTGCATGACGTGTGTGTGTGTGTGTGTATCATTAATTACTCATTAAAACACTAAATGAAGTGTGTTAAAGTTGTTAACAGGCAGCCGCCGCAGCTAAACTACTAAATACTCTCTTCCTGTTTACAAACGGGGTACACACAGAGGTGGGCAGTATTTCTGTTACATGTATTTAAATATGTATTTCAATTACATATGAGCAGGGGTTGGAACCGGTTCAGGGAACAGAACAGAAAACCGTAAAAGATGTTTCAAGGAACAGAAATGGAACCTGGAACGAAAGTGATCCATACTCTTCTGGAATGGAACCACTATTTTAAAACCATGGGAACCGGTTAATAACGTTATTTTACATTCCAGGCATTTTTTTATAGTCCAACAAAAAACGCAGCAAAGCGCCTATGCAAAGCCCTCACGCTGTCACGCTGTCACTCAGAAACATATTCCAGTGTCTGCCTGCAAGCTCAACATCTTTGCCAGTGTGTGTGTGCGTGTTTAGGCTACCTGCCCCTCCTCCCTCCGAAGCATATGCTACTGTACTGACGTTACAATCGTGATTCAGAAGATAGGGAGAGAGATTTTTTATTAGCTAAATAATGGATTAACTGTGCTTGTTAAGGATGCTATAGGCCTAGTTATCACGTTTCACGTTGGATTTACTAACTACAAAAAGGTAAGACCTGTTTTTAATTCTGGTGCCACTCTGCACACACAAGCTTGTTAGCTTGCTAGCTCAAACTTGTTAGCTAGATAGCTCAAAGGACATTCAAAGTTCCTCCATAGAAGCCGCTCCTCCTAGGTATAATTCTGTGGACCTAATTCAGATAATGCATGTCATAACAAGATGCCCAGTGCTTCAAGCCTCCTCCTCAACCCTCTCTCGCACTCTTTCCCAACAGTCAGTCCATCCAACTAAGGTAGATAAAGAACAACATATCACAGTCATGGCAAGTAAAACGTTTCTGTAACCATTACTGAGAATGTCGTTGCTGTTCGGGCCGGCTACTTGCAAATGTATTTCTGTATTTTAAAATACAAGTATTTTGTAGTTTATTTTGATACATTGATCTTGATAGTATTTTGTAATTGTATTTTGTAATTTCTGCCCATTCCTGGGCACACACTCATACACACATGCAAATCTACAGTCATCCTACGTAAAATGAGAGAGGGAGAGATGAAAGAGAGAGAGAGAGAGAGAGAGAGAGAGAGAGAGAGAGAGAGAGAGAGAGAGAGAGAGAGAGAGAGAGAGAGAGAGAGAGAGAGAGAGAGAGAGAGAGAGGAAGATGAGAGGAAGATGAGAGAGAGACAGAGAGAGGAAGATGAGAGAACGAGAGAGAGGAAGATGAGAGAGAGAGCGAGCGAGAGAGGAAGATGAGAGAGACAGGGAGAGTGAGAAAAGCAGATAGAGAAAGAAAGACAGCGGTTAGCCCCCTTCAACTCATTACCATGTGAGCTACAGAGGTGAGAGGAGCGGACTGCATCACTGAAAGCATCAGCTATAGCTGGCAAATAGAGAGGGAGAGAAGGGAGAGGGATATGTGTGTTCTGAAGAGACTAATACCAGAGGCAGATCTCATATTATTTATCTTCATAATAGGAGACACTTCAGCAGCTCATATTCAAACCAGCCGTTAGAAAACCACAATGTCTGAACATGGGCAGAGGAGCATGTGTGTGTGTGTGTGGACAGCTGCGGTAGGGGGAAATAAGAGTGGGATAGCTAGGCTTGGGGTGGGTTGCAGACAGCCACACAGCCAGATGATGACATACTGAATGGATTGATGCACTCACAGACAGATGAAAAGAGAAAGAAGGTGTTAAAAGTGGGGGATTAGAGAGAGAGAGAGAGAGAGAGAGAGAGAGAGAGAGAGAGAGAGAGAGAGAGAGAGAAGGGAGGGTGAGAGAGAGAAAGAGAGGGAGGCGAATAAATACGAGTGTGGATCTCGGCCTGCAGGGCCTTTGGGCGACTGCCAAAACACACTGTGGAGCACCCCTAGAGCCAGTGTGTGTGTGTGTGTGTGTGTGTGTGTGTGTGTGTGTGTATGTATGTGTGTGTGGACCCGGGAAGTGGACCCAGGGAGTGCGTGTGTGGTCTTAGAGCCTCCAAATGTCTGCTCTCCTCAGACAGGTCTAAC
Organism: Coregonus clupeaformis; assembly: GCF_020615455.1. NCBI lineage: Eukaryota > Metazoa > Chordata > Actinopteri > Salmoniformes > Salmonidae > Coregonus > Coregonus clupeaformis. The sequence continues at coordinate 80,898,717 of NC_059192.1, forward strand.
CTTACCTCTCTCCTCTTTTCCCCTCTCCCCATTTCCCCCTCTCCTCCCCCCAGGTCTTCCTTTCTCCTCGCCCCTCTCTTCTCCTCTCCTCCCCCCAGCTCTTCCCGCTCTTCCCCCTGGCTCTTCCCCTCTCCTCCCCCCAGCTATTTCCCTCTCCTCACCCATCTCTTTCCCTCTGTTCCCCCTTGATCTTCCCCCTCTCCTCTCCCCAGTTCTTCCCCTCTCCTCCTCCCATTACTTCCCCTCTCCTCCTCCCAGTACTTCCCCTCTCCTCCTCCCATTACTTCCCCTCTCCTCCCCCCAGCTCTTCCCCTCTCTTCCTCCTCCTCCCCACAGCACTTCTCCTCTCCTCCCCCCTCTCCTCCCCCAGCTCTTCCTCTGTCCTCCCCACAGCTCTTTCCCTCTCCTCCCCCTCTCCTCCCCCCAGCCTTTCCCCTCTCCTCCCCGAGCTCTTCCCCTCCCTCCCCTCCCCCAGCTCTTCCCCGTTACCTCCCCTAGCACTTCCCCTCTCCTCCCCCAAGCTCTTCCCCTCTCCTCCCCCTAGCACTTCCCCTTTCCTCCCCCAGCTCTTCCCCTTTCCTCCCCCCCAGCTCTTCCCCTTTCCTCCCCCAGCTCTTCCCCTCTCCTCCCCTAAGCTCTTCCCCTCACCTCCCCCAGCTCTTCCCCTCACCTCCCCCAGCTCTTCCCCTCTCCTCCCCCCCCAGCCCTTCCCCTCTCCTCCCCCAAGCTCTTCCCCTCTCCTCCCCCCAGCTCTTCCCCTCTCCTCCCTACTACTTATCTCCCACTCTGTATCTCTCTACCTTTTCCTTCTCTCCATTTACCTATAAATCTCAGTGCTTAGTCCTCTCTCACTTATACACCTTCCCCCTCTTTTCCTCTCTAGCTTCTCCTATCCCACGTCTTTCGTTTACACTTTGCACTATTCCTCTACCTCTCTCCTCTCCCTCTCAACCCTCTCACACACTTGTCAGTGAACTAGTAGTAAGAGCTCAGTACTGTGATATGAGGCAATTCTCCTCCCCCATAGCTCTCTCTACCTCTTCCTCTAACAAACACTATGAGGTAGTTCTCCTCCTCTGATCTCCCCCTGTGTTAGGAGGACTTGATGTGAGAGAAAACTGCTTTGTTAAACTATAAACGTTCACTCTCTAGTCTAGGATTCAGGAAGCTATATTTAACACAGCAGCTGATGACTAATTTGGCAACTTGGCACAAATACACAATAACAATAAACAACAGTGAACTACAGTCGTGGTCAAAAGTTTTGAGAATGACACAAATATTAATTTTCGCAAAGTCTGCTGCCTCAGTTTTTATGATGGCAATTTGCATATACTCCAGAATGTTATGAAGAGTGATCAGATGAATTGCAATTAATTGCAAAGTCCCTCTTTGCCATGAAAATGAACTTAATCCCCAAAAAAACATTTCCACTGCATTTCAGCCCTGCCACAAAAGGACCAGCTGACATCATGTCAGTGATTCTCTCGTTAACACAGGTGAGAGTGTTGACGGGGACAAGGCTGGAGATCACTCTGTCATGCTGATTGAGTTAGAATAACAGACTGGAAGCTTTAAAAGGAGGGTGGTGCTTGAAATCATTGTTCTTCCTCTGTTAACCATGGTTACCTGCAAGGAAACACGTGCCGTCATCATTGCTTTGCACACAAAGGGCTTCACAGGCAAGGATAAGATTGCACCTGAATCAACCATTTATCAGATCATCAAGAACTTCAAGGAGAGAGGTTCAATTGTTGTGAAGAAGGCTAACCCTAACCCTAACCCTAACCCAAGAAAGTCCATCAAGCGCCAGGACCGTCTCCTAAAGTTGATTCAGCTGCGGGATCGAGGCACCACCATTGCAGAGCTTGCTCAGAAATGGCAGCAGGCAGGTGTGAGTGCATCTGCACGCACAGTGAGGCAAAGACTTTTGGAAGATGGCCTGGTGTCAAGAAGGGCAGCGAGGAAGCCACTTCTCTCCAGGAAAAACATCAGGGACAGACTGATATTCTGCATTGGACTGCTGAGGACTGGGGTAAAGTCATTTTCTCTGATGAATCCCCTTTCCGATTGTTTGGGGCATCCGGATAAAAGCTTGTCCGGAGAAGACAAGGTGAGCGCTACCATCAGTCCTGTGTCATGCCAACAGTAAAGCATCCTGAGACCATTCATGTGTGGGGTTGCTTCTCAGCCAAGGGAGTGGGCTCACTCACAATTTTGCCTAAGAACACAGCCATGAATAAAGAATGGTACCAACACATCCTCTGAGAGCAACTTCTCCCAACCATCCAAGAACAGTTTGGTGACGAACAATGCCTTTTCCAGCATGATGGAGCACCTTGCCATAAGGCAAAAGTGATAACTAAGTGGCTCGGGGAACAAAACATCGAAATTTTGGGTCCATGGCCAGGAAGCTCCCCAGACCTTAATCCCATTGAGAACTTGTGGTCAATCCTCAAGAGGCGGGTGGACAAACAAAACCCCACAAATTCTGACAAACTCCAAACATTGATTATGCAAGAATGGGCTGCCATCAGTCAGGATGTGGCCCAGAAGTTAATTGACATTATGCCAGGGTGGATTGCAGAGGTCTTGAAAAAGACACTGCAAATATTGACTCTTTGCATAAACTTAATGTAATTGTCAATAAAAGCCTTTGACACTTATGGAACGCTTGTAATTATACTTCAGTATACCATAGTAACATCTGACAAAAATATCTAAAAACAATTAAGCAGCAAACTTTGTGAAGACCAATACTTGTGTCATTCTCAAAACTTTTGACCACGACTGTAGAGAGCAACTTGTGTCTGTGTTCTAATGATCATTATGCTACTTCAAGGTTTTGACATGACAACACTAGTACTTGTCTTTGAACGAGCACAAACACACCAAAAACAAGTGTGCAGACGTATAGTTTCAGGCCCAGAGAAGACAAGCGCGTAGTTTAACTAATGTTCCCTCTCATATCCTCCAGCCCAGTTATATCTATTTATTTATCTGGAAACGCAGACGGCAGGAAATAACTCATTAAGCTAAATTATCTCATTTTAAACCAAACCCTAAGGGCTCCATGGATACAGACAAACACAAACACACATGCTGCGGAAAAACACACACACACTCTCACACACATGCTGCAGAACACACACAAACACTCTCACACACATGCTGCAGAACACACACACACACTCTCACACACATGCTGCAGAACACACACAAACACTCTCACACACATGCTGCAGAACACACACACACACTCTCACACACATGCAGCGGAACACACACACACTCTCACACACATGCTGCGGAACACACACACACACACACTCACACACATGCTGCGGAACACACATACTCTCACACACATGCTGCGGAACACACACACACACTGCTGATGCCTTGTCACCTTACACCTGTCCATCACTCCAGTATCCCTGCACATTGTAAATATGGTACTAGAACTGACTGGCCTTGTATATAGTATGCTTGCTTACTTTCTCGTGTTCTGCTTATTTCTTATTTCTCGTGTGTTTCTGTTCTACCTTATGTTCTTTTTAGTATTACATTGTTATTGATTACTGCATTGTTGGGTTTAGAGCTTGCAAGAAAGGCATTTCACTGTACTTGTACACGTGACATAAAAAAACTTGAACCTTGACACAGCAGAGGCATCTGCTGTGTGTGTGTATGTGTGTGTGAGTGTGAGTGTGTGTGTTTGTGTGTGTGTGTATGTGTGCGTGCGTGAGTGTGTGTGTGTATGTGTGTGAGTGTGTGTGTGTGTGTATGTGTGCATGTGTGAGTGTGTGTGTGTGTGTGCGCGTGTGTGTGTGTGTCTGTGTGTCTGTATGTGTGTGTGTGTGTGTGTGTGTGTGTGTGTGTGTGTGTCTGTATGTGTATGGTGTGTGTGTGTGTGTGTATGTGTGTGTGTTTGCGTGGTGTGTGTGAGTGTGTGTGTGTGTGTGTGTGTGTGTGTGTGTGTGTGTGTGTGTGTGTGTGTGTGTGTGTGTGTGTGTGTGTGTGTGTGTGTGTGTGTGTGTGTGTGTGCGTGTGTGTGTGTGTCTGTGTGCCTGTGTGTATGTGTGTATGTGTGTGGTGTGTGTGTGTGTGTGTGTGTGTGTATGTGTGTTAGCATTTGAAAACATGCGCTGCAAATATATAGTTTTGCAGGTGGTGGAGTATGAATGAGAAAAGAGTTCATGGATTTCTGAGAATGTGGTCATTGAATGCATTTTGTGTGAAAGCAATGAAAAATGATTCACAGTTTGGTCCACAAACACTTCTGTTTCGCTGACTGTGTGAAGAGTTTTGACAATGTAACTTCAGTTTTGACCAATGCATGTTAGCAATTGAAAACAACTGTAACCATGGCAAGGTGATGGGGAATATGACAGAATACAAACAGAGTGGTCGTTCCCTCCGCAAGGCAATCAAACAGGCAACACGTCAATATCGAGACAAAGTGGAGTCGCAATTCAACGAGACGTATGTGGCAGGGTTGACAGACAATCACAGACTATAATAGGAAAACCAGCCACGTCGCGGACACCGACGTCTTGCTGCCAGACAAGCTAAACAAGTTATTTGCCCGCTTTGAGGATAACACAGTGCCACCCACGCGGCCAGCTACCAAGAACTGTGGGCTCTCCTTATCCGTGGCCCACATGAGTAAGACATTTAAACGTGTTAACCGTCGCAAGGCTGCCGGCCCAGACGGCATTCCTAGCCGCGTCCTCAGAGCATGCGCAGACCAGCTGGCGGGTGTGTTTACGGACATATTCAATCTCTCCCTATTCCAGTCTGCTGTCCCCACACGCTTCAAGATGGCCACCATTTTTCCTGTACCCAAGAATGCAAAGGTAACTGAACTAAATGACTATCGCCCCGTAGCACTCACTTCTGTCATCATGAAGTGCTTTGAGAGACTAGTCAAGGATCATATCACCTCCACCTTACCTGTCACCCTAGACCCACTTCAATTTGCTTACCGCCCCAATAGGTCCACAGACGATGCAATCGCCATCACACTGCACATTGCCCTATCCCATCTGGACAAGAGGAATACCTATGTAAGAATGTTGTTCATTGACTATAGCTCAGCATTCAACACCATAGTACCCTCCAAGCTCATCATTAAGCTTGAGGCCCTGGGTCTCAACCCCGCCCTGTGTAATTGGGTCCCGGACTTCCTGACAGGCTGCACCCAGGTGGTGAAGGTAGGAAACAACATATCCACTTCACTGATTCTCAACACTGGGGCCCCACAAGGGTGTGTGCTCAGCCCCCTCCTGTACTCCCTGTTCACCCATGACTGCGTAGCTATGCACGCCTCCAACTCAATCATCAAGTTTGCAGACGACACAACAGTAGTAGGCTTGATTACCAACAACGATGAGACAGCCTACAGGGAGGAGGTGAGGGCTGATTGTGGACTTCAGGAAACAGCAGAGGGAGTACCCCCCTATCCACATCGACAGGACAGCAGTGGAGAAGGTGAAGTTTTAAGTTCCTCGGTGTACATATCACTGACAAACTGAAATGGTCCACCCACACAGACAGTGTGGTGAAGAAGGCGCAACAGCGTCTCTTCAACCTCAGGAGGCTGAAGAAATTTGGCCTGTCACCTAAAACCCTCACAAACCTTTACAGATGCACAATTGACCGCCTGGTATGGCAACTGCACCGCCCACAACCGCAGGGCTCTCCAGAGGGTGGTGCGGTCTGTACAAATAATCACCGGGGGCAAAATACCTGCCCTCCAGGACACCTACAGCACCCGATGTCACAGGAAGGTCAAAAAGATAATCAAGGACAACTACCACCCGAGCCACTACCTGTTCACCCTGCTATCATCCAAAAGGTGAGGTCAGTACATGTGCATCAAAGCTGGGACCAAGAGACTGAAAAACAGCTTCTATCTCAAGGCCATCAGACTGTTAAACAGCCATCACTAGCACAGAGAGGCTGCTGCCTACATACAGACTTGAAAATCACTGGCCACTTTAATAAATGGAACACTAGTCACTTTAATAATGCCACTTTAATAATGTTTACATATCTTGCATTACCCGTCTCATATGTATATACTGTATTCTATACTATCTATTGCATCTTAGCCTATGCCACTCTGACCATGGCATTGCTCATCCATATATTTATATATTCTTATTCCATTCCTTTACTTAGATTTGTTTGTATTAGATATTAGTTGTGGAACTGTTAGTTATTACTTGCTAGATATTACTGCACTGTCGGAACTAAAAGCACAAGCATTTCACTATAACATCTGCTAACCATGTGTATGTGACCAATACATTTGATTTGATTTGATTTTGATTTGACTATACAGATACACCAACATACTGTACATGTGCACACGTCTCCATCACACAGTATGAGGTGTAGGACCAGCCATTAATTCCCCTCAGTCATTTATCAAACCCTATCTTGGAGCAATGCACACACACACACACATATAACATTATTTACTATTATGTATTGATTTTTACCTTACAATTTTTCACTCTTTATGCGATGCGCAATGCAGAGCACACCGGAAGAAGAATTATCATTTAATTACCACAGTGAATTATTGTAATGTTTGTTTATGTGTTAATTAATCCCATAAAGGATGGGTTGCCAATTGACGATTTGACACGAAAATAAAATGTCATTCATTCATTCATTCACACACACACATGTGCGCATACACACCCACCCAAACACACATACACACACATAGCCTACTGTACACACACAAACCTTATCTCAGAGCAGCAAAAGGGATGTGGTCAGCAATAAGTCACTACAGACTTCAGGTCTCTCCATTGCTTACAGGAAGACAGCAGTAATCTAATGTACACACAGTGGTGACAGAAGATAACTGATAACATGGATTACAACAATATATTGCATTTGGTAACTCCCTCAGTCATACGGTCTACCTAATATTGCTATAACAGACAGGGGCGTCATGCACCCCAAAACTCTGTGGGGTCCCAAAGTACGTGAGGATGGCTGGGGTGAGGTCTGGAGGGGCGCTAGGTCTTCTGACTGTAAGTTGGAGAATTTCGCTTTTTTTAAACATCTGCAATCTAGAGCCAATATCATTATGCTTAGTTCTACGTCAAAAATATGTATATTTTACTGCATATCTAAGAAGAGCTGTGGTTATTTTTTTAAAGAAACAAAATATTATTTTCTGCATCTCTGCTCAAATCTGGGTAAAAGATTTAAAGTAATGTGAGTCTTATTGAGTACATTTAGTTATTGCTTGCTTTTCTAAAGTTTACCAACCTTGCCAGCAGACATGCCAGCTAAGATAGTTAGACAAGCTAGCTACTCTAACTTGATAGATAGCCTGAAATGGCTTCTTGGTAGCTAGTTATGAGGTTGGGAGATTGGGAACCTATCTGGGCTAGCTAAATCCAACTTCCTAAAATTGCTAGGTGGCTAGTAGTATTACAGAGAAACATAGAAAAGTATAATTTAAAAAAAATATATATATATTTTTTACAGGACAAATCTGAGGGGGCACTTGCCCCTGTGCCGCCTATGGGCATGACGCCTCTGATAACAGAGGTCATCAACAGCTGGTGTCACCTTCAAAAACTTCTACTGTCTCCAGTCCTAATGAGACAGAGAAGATCAAACTCTCTTTTATCTTGCTCACTCCTGCTTTCTCACTCCCTCTCCCTTTGTTCAACAGTCTTTGAAGCCTTTTGAAGAAAAGGAAAGTTAAATCGAAGGTGACATTAGAGTAAGGACAAAAATAAATAGTTCACTAATCTCATCTGTTAGTGGTCTGTGTATGTATGAATGTATGTGTGTGTGTGTGTGTGTGTGTGTATGTGTGTGTATGTGTGTGTGTGTGTTGTAGTCTGGAGGGGTTCCACACCAGAGGTGTCGCGGCGGAGATTGGCGAGGTGTTGGTTGCTAGGACACCAAAGGTACCCAGCTGGAATTGGGACTAAGCCTTTAGGGAAGGGCGGTGTGTGTGTGTGTGTGTATGTGTGTGTGTGTGTCTGTGAACAATGGAGAGAAGGGGCAACAATGGAACTCCTCTGGGATGTAGCTCAGTTGATAGAGCATGGCGTTTGCAACGCCAGGGTTGTGGGTTCGATTCCCACGGGGGGCCAGTATACAAAAATATGTATTCACTAACTGTAAGTCGCTCTGGATAAGAGCGTCTGCTAAATGACTAAAATGTAAATGTAAATGTATATTTGCTCTGTCCTCGTGCACACACACACACACAAGCACACACCCTAGCCTCTGTCTTAGACCTCTATACCCTGCAACCTGAGGGGTGAGAAAGGCAAACTATTCGTCTTTATTTTCTTCTTTCTCTTTCTCACCACCTCAGCTCTATTCACCCTGACCAGACTGACCAAACCAGTTCCCTGACCAGACTGACCAAACCAGTTCCCTGACCAGACTGACCAAACCAGCTCCCTGACCAGACTGACCAAACCAGCTCCCTGACCAGACTGACCAAACCAGTTCCCTGACCAGACTGACCAAACCAGCTCCCTGACCAGACTGACCAAACACATCCTCCCTGACCAGACTGACCAAACCAGTTCCCTGACCAGACTGACCAAACCAGTTCCCTGACCAGACTGACCAAACCAGTTCCCTGACCAGACTGACCAAACCAGCTCCCTGACCAGACTGACCAAACCAGCTCCCTGACCAGACTGACCAAACCAGTTCCCTGACCAGACTGACCAAACCAGCTCCCTGACCAGACTGACCAAACACATCCTCCCTGACCAGACTGACCAAACCAGTTCCCTGACCAGACTGACCAAACCAGCTCCCTGACCAGACTGACCAAACCAGTTCCCTGACCAGACTGACCAAACCAGCTCCCTGACCAGACTGACCAAACACATCCTCCCTGACCAGACTGACCAAACCAGTTCCCTGACCAGACTGACCAAACCAGTTCCCTGACCAGACTGACCAAACCAGTTCCCTGACCAGACTGACCAAACACATCCTCCCTGACCAGACTGACCAAACCAGCTCCCTGACCAGACTGACCAAACCAGCTCCCTGACCAGACTGACCAAACCAGCTCCCTGACCAGACTGACCAAACCAGTTCCCTGACCAGACTGACCAAACCAGCTCCCTGACCAGACTGACCAAACCAGTTCCCTGACCAGACTGACCAAACCAGCTCCCTGACCAGACTGACCAAACCAGTTCCCTGACCAGACTGACCAAACCAGCTCCCTGACCAGACTGACCAAACCAGCTCCCTGACCAGACTGACCAAACCAGCTCCCTGACCAGACTGACCAAACACATCCTCCCTGACCAGACTGACCAAACCAGTTCCCTGACCAGACTGACCAAACCAGCTCCCTGACCAGACTGACCAAACCAGTTACCTGACCAGACTGACCAAACCAGCTCCCTGACCAGACTGACCAAACCAGTTACCTGACCAGACTGACCAAACCAGCTCCCTGACCAGACTGACCAAACCAGTTCCCTGACCAGACTGACCAAACCAGCTCCCTGACCAGACTGACCAAACCAGTTCCCTGACCAGACTGACCAAACCAGCTCCCTGACCAGACTGACCAAACACATCCTCCCTGACCAGACTGACCAAACCACCTACCTTACCCTCTCCTCTCCCCTACAGAGCAAGGTGATGTGGTAAACTGCCTGGAACTCCCAGTCCAGCACCTCAGTAGGGAGAGAAATAACTAACGGCTGACCACTAACCCATTAGTGGAAAACAGGTGCAGCTCTCGTTTTTCATGTTACAAAATATATTCCAATTAGAGTAATTAAAAAAACACTAATGTATGGGAAATCATGGCCTTCATCAAAATGAATGCGTTAGTTTGTGTGCAATGTAATGGGATGTAGATGAGGGCTGAAGGCGTCAGGATTGTCACAGCTAATGAACCCCTGGAGCGCCAGAGAAATCCTCCCTCATCTACACACACACACACACACACACACACACACACACACACACACACACACACATATATACACACACACACACACATATACACACACACGCACATATATGCATTATTATATGCCCAATTATTGGAAAAATGCTGATCTGATTGGTCAAAAGACCAATTAGTGGGGAAAAAATCAGAATCAGGCTGCCTGTGTAAACGCAGCCTAACTCACACATAACCCCCACCCCTCCATATCACCACTATTCAGCTCATCATCACAACAACAAAAAAACTTGCCTTTCGTGAACTTAACACTCGCATTTGACTTTTTCCTACTAGCACTGACTTTGCTGATAACTTTGCTGAGGAACATTTTACTTAATATGACTGAGATATGTGGTTGTCTCACCTAGCCATCTTAAGATGAATGCACTAAATGTAAGTGACTCTGGATAAGAGCGTCTGCTACATGACTAAAATGTAAAATCACACCATAAACATATTGTCTAGTATCATATCATATTCAGGCGATATTATGATATTTCAGTCCCCCTCCTCTTTTCCCTGTCTCTCACACAATCACGCAGACATACTAATGAAGACTGACATAATAGCGGTCTCATAACAAGTCATCAATCATCACTCATATTCATTAGCATAATGACTGATTGTTCCCAAGTGACATTAAAATGAATGAGCTTTCTGCACTTCATCAGTCTGAATGGAGATGAATGCATGCCAGTACAGTAGACATGTAGAACCAGACAGTTTTCTACTACAGGACCCATCAATCTAGAATACAAGTCCTGCTTAGAAAGACCACAAGGTGCGTTTTTGTTTTACTGTGTGTCACATGTGGCTTTTGTGTGCCCGTGTGTGCCTGTGTATGCGAGAGAGAGAGAGAGAGAGAGAGAGAGAGAGAGAGAGAGAGAGGGCGAGAGAGGTCCCTGGGGAGCAGTGTGTCGCCACACCAGACTGGCATTCCTTGGACAACCAACGGCCAGAGCAGAGGGCATGAAATTAAAGAGAGAGTGAGGGAGGGAGGGAGGGAAGGAGGGAGAGAAAGAGAGTGAGAAAGAGACAGACAAAGGCTACTAAAAAAGCAGAGGAGAACACAAAAGCTGAGCTCTACACCTTACTCCTGGTGATGAAATGTCTCTGCAACATCCACAAACACTGTACAATCACTAAATATTCAAAATGACAGTCTTTTGCTGATTTTATTTGCATATATTGAAGTCTTTGTACCAGAATGCCACTAGGTTCAAAAATCACTGATGTCAAGAGCAGTAAAAGGGTTAAGTGTACTGTTCTATGAATCACTGTGCTCCTACCCTGTAACCGTGTTACAAATCTCTCTCTAAGTTTTATGAATCACTGTGCTCCTGCCCTGTAACTGTGTTACAAATCTCTCTCTAAGTTCTATGAATCACTGTGCTCCTGCCCTGTAACCGTGTTACAAATCTCTCTCTAAGTTCTATGAATCACTGAAGTCTAGCTGTAGTCTCGGCCTGTCTGTCTGTGACCCCTAGGTAAAGGTCACTGTAGATCTCTGCTGTCTTCAGTAGGATCAGTCTTCTCCTCTAGACAGACATTAGGGATCTGTTTTCCTTTACGGGGCCTATATATCTCCTCCTCACAGAAACAGGACACGCACACACACACACACATGCATATATGCACACACACACACATACACATACACACACACATATATATGCACGCACACATGCAGGCAAGCATATACACACACACGTACACACACACACTAAAGATGCCTCCACATGCCCCTTCCATACCAGCATGACCTCTGACCCCTGGAAAGAGCAGGAGGCCTCCAGAGGCGTGATGGATATCCCAGACCCAGACGGAGGGTGTGTGGGTGTGTGTGTGTGTGTGTGTGTGTTTCTGGGGTACCTGACAATTGAACATCCTGGAAGTGAAGTCTAATATTTATTTTCCTAGGATTCTTTTACTGCCCCAGTGTTACCGAGCAAACTGTTCTCCCTGAATAACCTGGGTCCGGTTAGAGGAGTTTAGAGGGTTTACTGAGATAACACCCCCCTCCCCCCACACACACAAACTGCACACACCCATGGGAACGACTAAGTGACTAAGGAACCCTGACCCAGGCAATGACCTCCCTTTCCCTCGCTCTCGTTCTCTCGCTCTCTCTTTCTCTTGCTCTCAGATTGGCAGGGTCTTCACTGCGACCAATCCATCTGTTCTCAGTGACAAGGATGAGGATGACATTTGACCAAGGAGAGGAAAGGAGAGGAGGACAGCAGGGGTGGTCATTGATTGATCTTGTTGTTGCAACATAATCTGAAGAAAGTCAGAAGCGGTCACAATAGTCACCATACACCACCACAATGTCCAAGGTCTAACTATTAGCTAAAGACAGATTTGTTAGTGCTGGGGTGAAACAAAAGCCCAGTCACTCTCAAGTCGGATGTCCAAGTTTTATGAATGGAACAACACAGTAAAAAGATAAGGATAATTCTGAGAGACATCTTCTGAAGTGAATGGACTTGAACACAATGTACAGCATAGTTAGTCCTACACACACACACACACACACACACACTCACACACACACACACACACACACACACACACACACACACACACACACACACACACACACACACACACACACACAAGCACACACACAGGCACCCACACCAACAAACACATACTGTCAATGAATTCCATCAAAACATTCCATCAAAACATTCCATCAAAACGTTCCATCAAAACGTTCCATTGAAACATTCCATGGTAAGGTGTAAGACGAGAACCAAACAAAGAGGGAATGACCTATGAAAACTGAAAAGAAAAACCTTGGAAGGAAGCGAAGGAAGGAACGGGAGGGTTGAAGAGGGAGGGAGAACAGAGGAATGGGGGGAAGAGGGGAGAGTGGAAGGAAGGAGGGGAGGTTAAGGATGAGCGAGTGAGAGTGGCAGACCAGCGAGATCGCACAAGATTGACTTCGACATTTTATGTCTGTCCATGTCCTGAGGACATCGGGAAATGCCTTCAAAACTGGCCACTAGGGGCAACAGTTAGTGCTATAACCATCAACTTGTGCATCTAATGACTCTGAATCAGAAGGTTGTGTGTTCAATCCCAGTGGTAGACACTCGTTTACATTTTTTTGGTTTTAACTTAACCATTCAGAATGAATACTTAAACTTCATGTTTTAACCCTATCCAAAACCTTAACCCCTAACTTAACCATTCAGAATGAATACCTAAACTTCATGTTTTAACCCTATCCAAAACCTTAACCCCTAACTTAACCATTCAGAATGAATACTTAAACTTCATGTTTTAACCCTATCCAAAACCTTAACCCCTAACTTAACCATTCAGAATGAATACCTAAACTTCATGTTTTAACCCTATCCAAAACCTTAACCCTTAACTTAACCATTCAGAATGAATACCTAAACTTCATGTTTTAACTCTATCCAAAACCTTAACCCTTAACTTAACCATTCAGAATGAATACCTAAACTTCATGTTTTAACCCTATCCAAAACCTTAACCCTTAACTTAACCATTCAGAATGAATACCTAAACTTCATGTTTTAACCCTATCCAAAACCTTAACCCTTAACTTAAACATTCAGAATGAATACCTAAACTTCATGTTTTAACCCTATCCAAAACCTTAACCCTTAACTTAACCATTCAGAATGAATACCTAAACTTCATGTTTTAACCCTATCCAAAACCTTAACCCTTAACTTAACCATTCAGAATGAATACCTAAACTTCATGTTTTAACCCTATCCAAAACCTTAACCCTTAACTTAACCATTCAGAATGAATACCTAAACTTCATGTTTTAACCCTATCCAAAGCCTTAACCCTTAACTTAACCATTCAGAATGAATACCTAAACTTCATGTTTTAACCCTATCCAAAACCTTAACCCTTAACTTAACCATTCAGAATGAATACATAAACTTCATGGTTTAACCCTATCCAAAACCTAAACCCTTAACTTAACCATTCAGAATGAATACCTAAACTTCATGTTTTAACCCTATCCAAAACCTTAACCCTTAATTTAACCATTTGGAATGATGTGGAGCAGGTGGAGCCCAGGGTGACAAAAGCACTTCAATATTTGACATTTGGAGCAACTTCGAAATTTGACGTTTGGAGAAATGTGGATAAACATCAGAATCTGAAGTCAAATTGGTAAAACCATGACATCTTGTTGGGCAGCCGCCCCAGTTAACGGAATGTCTTTGTGGCTATGTGTTAATATTTGCTCCTGGATTCTGATTCTTCCCTTCTTCTCATTCACTCTCTTTGGAGAAAGGAATGAGAAGGCAGATAGCCAATGGATTACCTAGCAGCAGGGTGTGTGTGTGTGTGTGTGTGTGCGCGCGTGCGTGCGTGCGTAGCTTAGGTGATTGGTAAAGCATGCTTGTACGATGAGTATGAAAAAAAAAAAATGTACAGTGGGGAGAACAAGTATTTGATACACTGCCGATTTTGCAGGTTTTCCTACTTACAAAGCATGTAGAGGTCTGTAATTTTTATCATAGGTACACTTCAACTGTGAGAGACGGAATCTAAAACAAAAATCCAAAAATCACATTGTATGATTTTTAAGTAATTAATTTGCATTTTATTGCATGACATAAGTATTTGATACATCAGAAAAACTGAACTTAATATTTGGTACAGAAACCTTTGTTTGCAATTACAGAGATCATACATTTCCTGTAGGTCTTGACCAGGTTTGCACACACTGCAGCAGGGATTTTGGCCCACTCCTCCATACAGACCTTCTCCAGATCCTTCAGGTTTCGGGGCTGTCGCTGGGCAATATGGACTTTCAGCTCCCTCCAAAGATTTTCTATTGGGTTCAGGTCTGGAGACTGGCTAGGCCACTCCAGGACCTTGAGATGCTTCTTACGGAGCCACTCCTTAGTTGCCCTGGCTGTGTGTTTTGGGTCGTTGTCATGCTGGAAGACCCAGCCACAACCCATCTTCAATGCTCTTACTGAGGGAAGGAGGTTGTTGGCCAAGATCTCGCGATACATGGCCCCATCCATCCTCCCCTCAATACGGTGCAGTCGTCCTGTCCCCTTTGCAGAAAAGCATCCCCAAAGAATGATGTTTCCACCTCCATGCTTCACGGTTGGGATGGTGTTCTTGGGGATGTACTCATCCTTCTTCTTCCTCCAAACACGGCGAGTGGAGTTTAGACCAAAAAGCTCTATTTTTGTCATTGGCAAACTTCAGACGGGCCTGGACATGCGCTGGCTTGAGCAGGGGGACCTGCAGGATTTTAATCCATGACGGCGTAGTGTGTTACTAATGGCTTTCTTTGAGACTGTGGTCCCAGCTCTCTTCAGGTCATTGACCAGGTCCTGCCGTGTAGTTCTGGGCTGATCCCTTACCTTCCTCATGATCATTGATGCCCCACAAGGTGAGATCTTGCATGGAGCCCCAGACCGAGGGTGATTGACCGTCATCTTGAACTTCTTCCATTTTCTAATAATTGCGCCAACAGTTGTTGCCTTCTCACCAAGCTGCTTGCCTATTTTCCTGTAGCCCATCCCAGCCTTGTGCAGGTCTACAATTTTATCCCTGATGTCCTTACACAGCTCTCTGGTCTTGGCCATTGTGGAGAGGTTGGAGTCTGTTTGATTGAGTGTGTGGACAGGTGTCTTTTATACAGGTAATGAGTTCAAACAGGTGCAGTTAATACAGGTAATGAGTGGAGAACAGGAGGGCTTCTTAAAGAAAAACGGACAGGTCTGTGAGAGCCGGAATTCTTACTGGTTGGTAGGTGATCAAATAATTATGTCATGCAATAAAATGCAAATGAATTACTTAAAAATCATACAATGTGATTTTCTGGATTTTTGATTCTGTCTCTCACAGTTGAAGTGTACCTATGATAAAAATTACAGACCTCTACATGCTTTGTAAGTAGGAAAACCTGCAAAATCGGCAGTGTATCAAATACTTGTTCTCCCCACTGTATGCACTAACTGTAAAGTCGCTCTGGATAAGAGCGTCTGCTAAATGACTAAAATGTTAAATGTTAAAATGTAACCATTCTTGGGACCTGAAGTCTTCCGTTTGCTCCCTGAACTAATGCCTTGGCTTTAGCTCAATGGGCTAACACAGTCCTCTGGCGCAAAGGCGACCCACGTTCAAACCCAGTTGGTCACACTTCCACCCTTAAACCAACAAACAGCACTTTACCACACCATAGCTTGGGTGAACAATAAGACAACAACAGAAACGATGGACAGCTCTCATCCGCTGCCTGCCTGTCTGTCCAGACCCCCCGTAGGGCTGCCTGAGAAGCAGCTCTGTATGTGTGTGGAGCACGAGGGGCAGCTCTTTGGGAGCTGTAGCTCTTTGATGTCTTTGTGGAGGGACTCTGTCTCTGATGTCCACGCTCATTAACTCTCTCAATGACAGATCAATCTGAGCACCCACACGCACGACATGCGGGGTAGAGGAGAGGGCGAGAGAGCGTGGAAGAGTGAGAGAGAGAGGGTATGAAAGGAGGATCTAAATAACGGATGTCAGGACTGCCGTATCTACACCTGTAGGAATAAACACTGTCCTTGGCACTACTTTTAAACACACAAACACACACACACACACACACAGAAAATGCCAAGGGAGAGAGAACAACCTTCACACACCCCCATTCCCAGCGCTATACCATCACTTTATTTATTTAACCTTTATTTTACCAGACAGGTCAATTAAGAACAAACTCTTATTTAAGATGACGACCTGACCAACAGTCTATTACCACCTAACACATCCAGTCTAATGTCTTTCATGGTTTTATTATTGTCATGTTCCTCTGCTCTTCACTGTGACCTTCATTGGTTATTCAGGCTTAGTAGTAATGGCGTTTTAGCAGTTACCTGTCACCCAGACACAATCCAGGTAGGTCAGACAATGTTAGAGTGGTGTTATAATGGCTACATTATTCAGACATTACACCAGTGTCTCTCACTCTCAAACTTAATATATTTCCAATTTTTCTTTCTACCTCTCTACAACTTCCTCAAGACATTCTGTCTCTCATAAAGAGCTGCCAAGTAACACTATCTGCAGTTTTACCGCCTCATTACAACCACCACACACACACACACACACATAGACACACACACACCTGCGCAAACACACACACACACACACACCCCTGCTGCTAGGTAATCCATTGGCTGTCTGCCTTTTCATTCCTCTCTACAAACAGAGTGAATGAGAAGAGGGGAAGAATCAGAATCCAGGAGCAAATATTAGACACGCACACAAACACAGACACAAACACCGACACACACACACACACAGACACACAGACATACACGCACGCAAATGCACATGCACACACACATTACACTGGCAAGAACACACAAATGTTAGTGCACACACACACAGAGCTCATCTCAATTCTAAATATTTAAAGAGACGATTCCTCAGTAATTAAAACCACTGCAGTGTTCCATCTCTCTCTCTCTCTCTCTCTCTCTCTCTCTCTCTCTCTCTCTCTCTCTCTCTCTCTCTCTCTCTCTCTCTCTCTCTCTCTCTCTCTCTCTCTCTCTCTCTCTCTCTCTCTCTCTCTCTCTCTCTCTGTCCATCTCCCTCTCTCTCTCTCTCTCTCTCTCTCTCTCTCTGCCTCTCTCTCTCTCTCTTTCCATCCCTAGGCTAGAACTGCAGTGTTTGGAAAACTGAAGAGAAATACGGAGTAACAGTATATGGGAATCCTCTCGATAGACCTTGCCCTCTCCCTGACACACACACACACCATTCCATTTAGAGTGTTTGCAAAGAAAGGGACAGGTTTTGTCTATGGGAAGACAACCATTGCAGAGGAACATTAACTGACAGAGTTAATGATATATTACAACACCCCGCTGTGCAAACACAGCAACCAGGAGTCACAGCACAAACAGTTTGGTTACTAAACTCTGTTTCCTGTCGGGACCTGTAGGGATACCGAGGTAAACCCCAGGTCTCTCATCCGTTTCCTCCTGCTAAACCAGGGTAAAATCCCTCTTTTTATCACTGTGTTTGCTTAGCTGAGCTTTGTAATGCAACCCAGCCTTCTGTCACACTAACAGAGATTCAGGAGAGGGAAGGAATCTTATGGATGCAGTGTGTGTTTGTGTGTGCTCGCTAAACAGCCACTTCTGATAAACCAAACCAGGGTTAGTCTGCAGAGAGCTGTTCTCATTTCAAACATCATTTATTTAACAGCCCCCTGTGTGGCGCCTCTGACACACACAAAGTGACAGAAATTCTGTTTACCCCTCCAAGCACCAGCGATCAACCTCATTCCCTCCTTCCTCTCGTCTTCTTCCACTCCCTCCCTCCATCCCTCTCTCCTTCTATCAGATGGATGGAGTGCTTTGTCACCCAGTGCGGTGCAGCCTGCAATATTAATCTAACAGAATAAAGCCCATCTCACACTCAATGAATTTTCATAAACTCTGTGGGAAGGTTTGGCGTTGACTGACTAATGAAGGGCTATAGCTGGAGAGGCCTGACACACACACACACACACACACACACACACACACACACACACACACACAGGCTCATTATCCAGCCTGGGACAGTGGCTTTGTTTGTGTCGTTGGCATCTGACAGTGATTTATGACGAAAGGGAGTCACGCTACACCAGATACACAGACACACACAAACACTAACACACAAAGGAAGGTTACATCTCCAAACACACGCACAAAGAAAGGTTACCAGCCCATCAACAATGACACTGACAGCACCAGTGGTTTGTCCTTTAGAGGGCTTGGATACCAGGGTTGGGGTCAGATCCATTTCAATTCGATGCAGGGGATGAATTGAAAACCTCAATTGAAGAAATGAAAAGTGTTTTTCTTTTTCAATTCACTTCCTGAATTGCTGAGTTAAAAATGGAATTGACCTTGATCCCAGCTGGATACTGTATGTGGCAGTAACCAATGGTGTAATTCCTTAGGCAGAATCAAACGGGAATAAACAGGGTGAGTGTGTGTGTGCGTGCGTGTGTGTGTGCATTTATGTGTATCACTGCCACACCCAAAGACAGAGAGAGATTACCATGCCCTCTGCAGGGCCAGATGTGTCTGTATGGACATGCTGTATCCACCACATCCAAAATCTATTACCCCTACCTTGAATATTTCACATTCCTTCATAGGCCTTGGTTTAACTGCTAATCCACTGCACCTTTTTCCCAACTACTGGTTAGAAACACACACACACACACACACTGATCCCACAGGGAATAGCTTTCCTCTGAACACACAGAGTGCTAAATCCATTGTGGGTGTTAAGCTGCTGCTAGGAGGTGAGACATACAGTGGCACAGGACAGACCAGAAACAGAAACATGATACACTGTCTGTTAATGTGGAGGAGGACAGAGGAGGGGAGAGAGGGAGGCAGGCGGACAGGGCCTCTGATGATACAGGGTCTAGAAATCTGAGGAGGGAGAGAGGGGTTAACGGAAAGGAGGAGACGGAGAATTATGGGAAACTATAAATGTATGTGTGGGCATTGCCCAGATAAACACAAACATACACACACAGTGAGTCATCCTTAATAAGTCATTTCTACATTTTTAATTTAGGGTGTGACAAGTTACTGAGAAGTAGGCTCTTGTTGGTTCCATTGTAGATACAGATATAGTACTCCTGAAAGAGGAGTATCCCATTGCCCGGTAGAGAGGTGACAGCTCCTCATCCACCCACACTATCCCTTTACACACACTCATATCCAATCAACACACATTAACACAACTATTACACAGCCCCACCACACACTCTCATATTCAAATCATCATTAAGAGAACAATGGGTGCTTTATACAGCGTATTGATAACATCAACCCAGTGGTAGAGTAATTACAGCAGATTATCACTTTAAAGTTGCTACTTAAATAGTTAGTCAGCCACATAATAAGGCAATAGTATGACACACACTCACACCCTGCAGCACTCTCTGCCACTGATACCTGCAGCATAGTTATTCCATTTTACCACATCATGTCTAGGGCTGTGGCGATACCTGTATCGCAATCTTTTTCCATGGCAAAAATGTTAACACAAAGCAGACCTAACTCTTTGGTCCTTTAAAAACCTGCTGTATGTAAAATATTGTGTGCTATAGCTTGGAAAATAAATAAATGTGACTCTGGGTGACAACATAATGATGTTTGTTTCCAAAATTAGGGCTGTTTTTTAAAAGAAGTTACATCCGCTTTGGGTTTTGTTTCCTTGCCACGATACTAACGAGTATCGTGATACTGGTATCGTCCCGGCCCTAATAATGGCTTCATAAGATCTGTTTTCATTGACCTCCTTCACTCATGCTGCCAAACATGCC
The DNA here is from genome assembly GCF_020615455.1 of Coregonus clupeaformis. Classification (NCBI taxonomy): domain Eukaryota; kingdom Metazoa; phylum Chordata; class Actinopteri; order Salmoniformes; family Salmonidae; genus Coregonus; species Coregonus clupeaformis. The sequence goes on from NC_059192.1 coordinate 80,919,041, forward strand.
CTCGTAAAACTGACTATCCTACCGATCCTTGACTTCGGCGATGTCATTTACAAAATAGCCTCCTACACTCTACTCAGCAAATTGGATGTAGTCTATCACAGTGCCATCCGTTTTGTCACCAAAGCCCCATATACTACCCACCACTGTGACCTGTACGCTCTTGTTGGCTGGTCCTCACTACATATTCGTCGCCAAACCCACTGGCTCCAGGCCATCTATAAATCACTGCTAGGAAAATCTCTGCCTTATCTTAGCTCATTGGTCACCGTAGCAACACCCACCCGTAGTATGCGCTCCAGCAGGTATATCTCACTGGTCATCCCCAAAGCCAACACCTCCTTTGGCCGCCATTCCTTCCAGTTCTCTGCTGCCAATGACTGGAACGAATTGCAAAAATCTCTAAAGCTGGAGACTCTTATCTCCCTCACTAACTTTAAGCATCAGTTGTCAGAGCACCTCACCGATCACTGCACCTGTACACAGCCCTTCTGAAATTAGCCCACCCAACTACCTCATCCCTATATTGTTATTTATTTAGCTCATTTGCACCCTAGTATCTCTATTTGCACATCATCTTTTGCACATCTAGCATTCCAGTGTTAATACTAATTGTAATTATTTTGCACTATGGCCTATTTATTGCCTTACCTCCATAACTTGCTACATTTGCACACACTGTATATATATTTTCTGTGGTATTTTTGACTTTATGTTTTGTTTTACCCCATATGTAACTCTGTGTTTATCGCACTGCTTTGCTTTATCTTGGCCAGGTCGCAGTTGTAAATGAGAACTTGTTCTCAACTGGTTTAACTGGTTAAATAAAGATGTAATAAAAATAAAATAAAAATCAAGAATACCTGCTCTTTATAGACTGAGGACAGGGTCTACATGATCAGTTATCAGAGAGAGGGAGAAAGAGAGAGAGAGCGAGAGAGACAGACAGACAGACAGAGAGAGAAAGAGTAAAAGGTAGAGAGAGAGAAAAACCTCCCTCTTTCTTCTCGTCTCTAGCATTCATTCTCTCTCCCTGAGAGCTCGTGCATTGGCAACAATAGTGTGGCTGTGTGTGTGTGTGTGTGTGTGTGTATGTGTTTGTGTGTGTGTGTGTGACTGTGAAAGCCACTCCAGGGTACTCCAACCAAGGCCAGTCACAGCCAGCCTGACGATTGAAGATCGGAATTCAGAGAGGGGACAAAGACAGAGGAAGAGAGGAAGAGAGGGATAGAGTAAGGGTTGGAAGAAGAGAGAGAAGGGGTGCGAGAGAGAGTCATAGGTTCTAATCAATACAAAAATTATACAGGTTTGTAGACGGTTTAGTTATTTAGCAACAAAACGACGCATGCTCAATATGGGGCAAAAAAGACGGCTTTGGCTTAGAGTGTTGACAACATGTAAATTATATTTAGTCTCCAATGTTTATTTAAAACATAAATACATTTGCACAATCAGCACTTGTTGTCTCTGAAATACATCCTTACAGTTATTGGTTAGCTAGCTAGAGAATTTTTGCCATATAAGCATAGAAGTGACATCAGTCAAAACACCTCAAAACAAGACATGGTATCAAGAAAAATATCAAACTAGCTGAAACGAGCCACCTATGATTCCCCACATGGCAGCTTCGTGTCATTGTTGCTAGCTATCTGGCCATCCAGAATCAAAACAACACATGGACTTCTGCCCCATTGAAGTGCGCACAGCATTTTCGTGACGTTGCCAGCTAACCCGTCTATACATGTAAAGTATCATGCCGCTCTTGTCATGACATTTCTATCTGTAACGTTCAGCCTGACTCTAAGATAAAGAGACTAACTGGTCTCATAATTGTACAAGGACCCTCCCTCTCTTTCTCGCTTTCTTTCTCCTCCCTTCCACCCCCGTTGATTGACATCCCCTCTGCCTGCCTCCTGGCCTGCTAAAAGAGAGGGAGTGGGTGAGTGAAAGAGAGGGAGTGGGTGAGTGAAAGAGAGGGCGTGGGTGAGTGAAAGAGAGGAAGTGGGTGAGTGAAAGCGAGGGAGTGGGTGAGTGAAAGTAAAAGAGGAAGAGGGGGAGTAAAAGCGAGGGAGAGGATGAGTGAATAGCCTTATAAATGACCGAGGAGGGAATGATCACAACCATCTCTATTGTCCTGTCTCTGTCACACCTGACCCCTAACCAAACACACACACACACACACACACACAAACACACACCCCTCTCTCACACCCATTATGCCACCTCTGTCAGGCCTGACCCCTAACTAAATACCCAGGCCCCCCTCGTAACCACGGTGACCAAATGAGGCCCCAGCCATTGCCTAGCAACCAGGGAACAATGGGCTCTGTGGAAACGGCATGCGCTGCGCAAAGGGTATGCTTTTCTCTAGGGACGGGGAGGGAGGGAGGAACGGAGGAGAAGGAAGGGGTGATGGGAACAGTATTGGGACATCTCTTTAACCGTGTCACAAAAAGGTCTCTGGGAAAACAAGCCTGGTCTCTTGGCTGTCTGGCTGGCTAAACTCTGAACACAACAGATCTAAACACGGCAGACAGCAGGTAGACTGCGGCTCTTACTCCCTGAACCAGCGATACGGGGGAGAAGACACGAGGGAGAGGGTTTCAGATCCCAGCCATTCCCTGGAGGAACTATGATACTGAATGTATATGATGTATTATGTATAGCCATATGTTAGTCTCCTGTAGCTCAGTTGGTAGAGCATGGCGTTTGCAACGCCAGGGTTGTGGGTTCGATTCCTATGGGGGGCCAGTATGAAAATGTATGCACTCACTAAAAAAACTGTAAGTTGCTCTGGATAAGAGTGTCTGCTAAATGACTAAAATGTAAATGTTACTTTACTATCATGTTCAATTCTCCTTGACTTGAACTATGAAAGCGGAAGGTCAGCTGAGAGCTGAGAACTCGGAAGGAGAGAGAGACAGTCGGGAATGAAAAACAGAAAATGAACAGAACAATAGAATGGCAATTTAACTCATTGCTTTTTTGTACCATATATCAGACGTCTCTCTCAGATTGAACCATCAGTGTGTTAATCTCCTCTCAGTCTTTGTTGAGGCCCGGTCTTTAGAAAGGCCATACTGGCCTGTCACCGTCTCAAAAGAGTTAGAACGACAATCTCAGCTGGCTACAGACCAAGAGAACTTACTCAACACTGAACTTACAAGTCTTAGTTCTCTATGAAAACCAACTGAAGAAAAACTGAACTATTTCTCTCAGACAGCTCTCCCCATCACTTCGTATCTGAGAGAGAGTAATAGAGATAGGCAATGAGATGTGTGTCTTAAAGCTGAAATCCTAATTGAAACAGCGCCACTGTTCGCCCCAGCGCATTTGTTATTGTTTATCTTTTGTTGGTGAAATGGAGGAAAAGAGCATCCAGCATTGTGCTAAAAACAATGTGCAGGACATAATAAAGATCATATTCTAATTCCTAATTCTATGCAGTAAATACTTGGCTGTTCTATCACACGTGCAATGACGTGCAATGTTGTCCCCCAAAAAAATACATGTGTTTGTTGTTTGAAGTAACTTCTTTGTTGTAATATCGCAAACGTGGCAGTTTCACCAAGTACGGATTCCAGCTTTAAGGGAAGTAGATACTGTGTTCCAGACAGCACAGCTAGTGAATATCATCATCTTGCAGGTTTCCGAATAGAGACACAGAAAGTGCCGGAAGGTAAATCGTCTCCATAGTAACATAAAGAGAATATTGTTGGAGAAAAGTATAGCATGATATGAGAGGGTTGTCACCTCTTTTCTACAGGCTGAATACTGTGATAGTTACGCAGTGTAATAACTCAAAAATATCATTCTTCTTACAATGTAAGAATACATTGAATTTATACTCTGTCAGCAGGTTGCGCAATAACACATCCTTTAAGAGAGACAGAAAGAAGATAATGAACGAGGGTTGGATGAGAGTAAGGATTGTAAAGGAAGTGTGTTGGTCTATTGGGCACCAGTCTGTTAGCTTGTTCATGTGAAAACTCTTTGTCTTCTATGAATGGCTGTTTCTCTCTACAGTGACTTTATAGACTGTATCCCCCTATCTCTGATTCTGCCTAAAACCACAGCCACTGGCTATACATTGGCCTAGTGGAGCTGGGAGAACAATCACACACACACAAACGCACACACACAGACAGACACACACACACACACACACACACACACACACACGCACACACACAGACACACACACACACACACACACACACACACACAAGCCTAAATAACCAGTAGAGAAGTGAGGGGAACCAGATAAGCAGGCCAGTCAAGGTCGAGGAGTTGACCTTACATGGGAAAGAAATGGCGAGAGCACAACAGACATGTTCGTACTGGACGTGTTTAACTGGACCAGAAGTCCCCACAAGAATAGTAAACAAACATATATTTGACCAACTGTGGACATTTTGTTAGTCCCCACAAGGTCAAATGCTATTTCTAGGGGGTTTAGGGTTAAGGTTAGAATTAGTGTTAGGGTTAGAATTACGTTAAGGGTTAGGGTTAGGAGCTAGGGTTAGTTTTAGGGTTAGGGTTAAGGTTAGGTTTTTAGGTTAAGGTTAGGGTTAGGGTTAGGGTTAGGGTAAGAGTACAGGTTAGGGTTAGGGTTAGGTTTAGCGTTAGGGGTTAGAGAAATTAGAATTTTGAATGGAACTGAATTGTGTGTCCCCACAAGGATAGCTGTACAAGACTGTGTGTGTGTGTGTATGTGTTTGTTTGTGTGTGTGTGTGTGTGTGTGTGTGTGTGTGTGTGTGTGTGTGTGTGTGTGTGTGTGTGTGTGTGTGTGTGTGTGTGTGTGTGTGTGTGTGTGTGTGTGCGTGCGTGCGTGCGTGCGTGCGTGCGTGCGTGCGTGCGTGCGTGCGTGCGTGCGTGCGCGCGCGTGCGTGTGCGTGTGTGTGTGTGTGTGAGCCATGTTAAAGGATGGCAGTGATGTGTGCACAGATGGTGAGTGTATGGTGAGTTGTGGCTTTCCTCTGTTCCACACATATCTTCTCACAGGCCTCAGTGGATATTTACGACAGGGACGGGAGAGAGAGGTCACATGCTTTAGCCAGGACAACGCAGGCGAGAGCTATAGAGAGAGCGAGAGAGAATGAGAGAGAGAGGGAAAGAGAGAGCACGGGAGGAAGGAAGTGGTGAACATACCTTCTTAATCGCTTAACGCTTGGCCTTTAACAAATTATCCAGCCCTCCCCTGATACCTAATCTGGCCTGAGTATACAAAACATTAAGAACTTTTCATGACATAGACTGACCAGGTAAATCCAGGTGAAAGCTATGATCCCTTATTGATGTCACTTGTTAAATCCACTTCAATCAGTGTAGATGAAGGGGAGGAGACAGGTTAAAGAAGGATTTCAAATTTTTGAGTCAATTGGATTGTGTATGTGTGCCATTTAGAGGTTGAATGGACAAGACAAAAAATGTAAGTGTCTTTGAACGGGGTATGGTAGTAGGTGCCAGGCACACTGGTTTGTTTCAAGAACTGCTACGCTGCTGGGTTCTTCACGCTCAACAGCTTCCCGTGTGTATCAAGAATGGTCCACCACCCAAAGGACATCCAGCCAATTTGACACAACAGTGGGAAGCATTGGAGTCAACATGGGCCAGCATCCCTGTGAAACGCTTTCGACACCTTGTAGAGTCCATTCCCACAGTTGGTGTTCTTAATGTTTGGTATACTCAGTGTATGTAGGCCTAGTGAGTGAATTTAGGTTTCACTGACTGTGCTCAGTGGTTTTAGGCTGTCAGTGGGACTGTTTGGTTAGAGAGTTATAACCCCTGAATATTAAAATGTAGCTATTTGGCTTCAAGGCTGTGGGACGGGCTGGGATCTGGGACAAGAGCAATACACCACGTACGCACGCACACACACACAAACACAGCTTTTTTTATGTGAATTGTCAGGACTTTTTGGGGAGTAAAAATATATTCCCATTCAAAATCCTATTTTCCCTAACCCCTAAACCAAAACCTACCCCTTAACCTATCCCTATCACTAACCTTTATACACACCAAGATGGACTGTTCTGCTGCTATCTTTATGGCCGGGCTCTTAGTAATCTTCTCTTCTCTCCTCTCCTCTCCTCTCCTCTCCTCTCCTCTCCTCTCCTCTCCTCTCCTCTCCTCTCCTCTCCTCTCCTCTCCTCTCCTCTCCTCTCCTCTCCTCTCCTCTCCTCTCCTCTCCTCTCCTCTCTCTTCTCTTCTCTTCTCTTCTCTTCTCTTCTCTTCTCTTCTCTTCTCTTCTCTTCTCTTCTCTTCTCTTCTCTTCTCTTCTCTTCTCTTCTCTTCTCTCCTCTCCTCTCCACTCCACAATCTCCACATGAAAGAGCAATAGCCAGGAGCAGCCTCCCTCTCCTCTCCCCCTCTCCCCTCCTTTTCTCCTCTCCTTTTCTCCTCTCCTTTCCCAGACCTCATTACCACAGCCTGGGGCCGAGGTCCAGCAGCAGTGGCCCCCTGTAAGCCGCTCACAGTGGGCCAGGGCAGGGGAGAGAGAAGGGCTAAGAGGGGGAGGTAATGGGAAGGTATGGGTGAGACAGGGGAGGCATCAGAGGCCCTCTATAAGTCCTTCTGTAGCAGGGGGGAGAGAAGGGATAAGAGGGGGAGGAAATGGAGAGACGAAGGGGAGGTGAGGGGGAGGAAAAAGGGGAAGTAGAGGACGGCGCTCTGTAAATGCTTCTGCATGCTTCCCATCCGAAACAGTTCGGAACAGTTTGTGCATATTTTATGACAACATTTTGTGACGTTTTGGTTCGTTTCGGTCTTCGGCAAGGGGTTTTTCTCGAAGCAAGCAGAGGTTCGGAGCCGAAGTCTACGCCCATTCGTCGTTGATTGGTCAACAGTAGGGATTCTTCAATGAAGTGTTTGTTGTCATTCAACCAGAGACGACTTGTTTTCATGCACATTTTCCCATTGAGAAATACTGCATCAAACATCTTAGTTAGATGTCAAATTGTGCGACTAAGATCTCTTCGGCAAAAACAACAAAATGATCTTAGATTAATTATATTTTGAGGAAGGGCATACTGGCTACAGCTTCTCAAGATGGACAAACAGTACTATTGCCGCTTTTTTCGTTTTTCAAGCGAAGGTTAAGGTAGTATGCGAGCACACTCGTTCGGTTCGCCTGGCCGAGTTCAACTAGGCGCCAGCCGAACCGAAGCATGCGGAAGCCTTAAGGCCTGCTGGTCAAGTCTTTTTCAGCCAGAGCTTAGTCGGTAGGCGAGGAGGATAGGGGTAATATGGATGGAGAGGGGGGAGGTAATAGGGGAGGAGGGGGAGACAGCCAGGGTGAGGTAGAGGGAGACTCTTATCATCTTCTCTGTTTCATCCTCCCTGGTCTCCCTGTGTCACCCAGGCCTCCCACTGACCAGCACTGCTTTGAAGTGTTAATACAGACAATGTTAATGCTTTCAGGGCCAGTCCCATCTCAAAGCTCACAGAGGAGATCAATTTATTTAATGTCTCCGCCTCGCCAATCTTTCCCTCTCCCATCCCTCTCTCCCTCTCTCCCTCTCTCCCTCTCTCCCTGTCACCTCTGGACTCCTCACACAAACACTGATTAAGCTTATTTTCACCTCAAGCAAGCACATCTGTGTACAAGAGGGAGGGGGACAGTGGTGGGTGTAAGGATTGTTCGGGTGGGGCAGGTATGTGTATGATTGCCCTCCCCCCCCTCCCCTCTATGTAACAGCAGTACTGACACAGCAAGAGTTATTCTTTACTACTTTACACAGCCTGGGGGAGGAGAGACCACCTGCACAGAACAACACACACTCCTTTTCTCTCTCTCTCTCTCTCTCTCTCTCTCTCTCTCTCTCTCTCTCTCTCTCTCTCTCACACACACACACACACACACACACACACACACACACACACACTGAGGATAATGAGATCAGAGTTCCATGCTGCCCTCACAGTGGGGGTCAGAGACACTGTCGGAGAGGCCCAATACTGGGAGCTGATGAGCTGGGCATAGAGAGTGTGTGTGCCTGTGTGTGTGTGTGTGTGTGTGTGTGTGCATGTGTGTGTGTGTGTGTGTGTGTGTGTGTGTGTGTGTGTGTGTGTGTGTGTGTGTGTGTGTGTGTGTGTGTGTGTGTGTGTGTGTGTGTGTGTGTGTGTGTGTGTGTGTGTGTGTGTGTGTGTCTGTGTGCGTGCGTGCGTGTGTGTGAGAGAGAGAAAGAGAAAGAGGGAACATAGGGCTTTGGTGTGCAGTGAGAGAAGATCAATAGTTCTGTGAAGTGTGATAACAAGTGATAACAATACAAGTACAGAGACACACAGTTAGACAGACATACATGGAGACTTGTAGGCTAGCTGTTTACTGAGAACAACAACACATTTATGCCTCTCCATGCTTGGCACGGAGGTGTGGCCTGGACCTGGACACACACACACACCCACACACAAGCAAAGATACAAACACATGCAAACACACACTTAACCTCCATTGGCACAGAGATGTGAACTGGACTAAAAGTAAAAGGTTTCCCGTTCTGGAAAACTACGATCGGAAACAAGAGAGTCGTTATTCCGACCTGGCTGGAAAAATCCTGAGAGCCTCCCAAGAGTTCACCTACTGCACCCTCTACTAGAAAAAGAGAGGGAGAGTGGGTGAGAGAGAGAGAGAGAGAGAGAGAGAGAGAGAGAGAGAGAGAGAGAGAGAGAGAGAGAGAGAGAGAGAGAGAGAGAGAGAGAGAGAGAGAGAGAGAGAGAGAGCGAGAGAGATGGGGTGGAGGGAGAGAACCAAGAGCAGAGGTAGGATAAGCTGAACCTAAATGTGAGGTTAAGGGTAACATCCCAGTTCATGACTCAGTGGAGTGAATCACATCTACAGTGAGGGAAAAAAGTATTTGATCCCCTGCTGATTTTGTACATTTGCCCACTGACAAAGATATGATCAGTCTATAGATTTTCTATGGGATTAAGGTCTGGAGACTGGCTAGGCCACTCCAGGACCTTAATGTGCTTCTTCTTGAGCCACTCCTTTGTTGCCTTGGTCGTGTATTTTGGGTCATTGTCATGCTGGAATACCCATCCACGACCCATTTTCAATGCCCTGGCTGAGGGAAGGAGGTTCTCACCCAAGATTTGACGGTACATGGCCCCATCCATCGTCCCTTTGATGCGGTGAAGTTGTCCTGTCCCCTTAGCAGAAAAACACCCCCAAAGCATAATGTTTCCACCTCCATGTTTGATGGTGGGGATGGTGTTCTTGGGGTCATAGGCAGCATTCCTCCTCGCCCAAACACGGCGAGTTGAGTTGATGACAAAGAGCTCCATTTTGGTCTCATCTGACCACAACACTTTCACCCAGTTCTCCTCTGAATCATTCAGATGTTCATTGGCAAACTTCAGACGGCCCTGTATATGTGCTTTCTTGAGCAGGGGGACCTTGTGGGCGCTGCAGGATTTCAGTCCTTCACGGCGTAGTGTGTTACCAATTGTTTTCTTGGTGACTATGGTCCCAGCTGCCTTGAGATCATTGACAAGATCCTCCCGTGTAGTTCTGGGCTGATTCCTCACCGTTCTCATGATCATTGCAACTCCACGAGGTGAGATCTTGCATGGAGCCCCAGGCCGAGGGAGATTGACAGTTCTTTTGTGATTCTTCCATTTGCGAATAATCGCACCAACTGTTGTCACCTTCTCACCAAGCTGCTTGGCGATGGTCTTGTAGCCCATTCCAGCCTTGTGTAGGTCTACAATCTTGTCCCTGACATCCTTGGAGAGCTCTTTGATCTTGGCCATGGTGGAGAGTTTGGAATCTAATTGATTGATTGCTTCTGTGGACAGGTGTCTTTCATACAGGTAACAAACTGAGATTAGGAGCACTCCCTTTAAGAGTGTGCTCCTAATCTCAGCTCGTTACCTGTATAAAAGACACCTGGGAGCCAGAAATCTTTCTGATTGAGAGGGGGTCAAATACTTATTTCCCTCATTAAAATGCAAATCAATTAATAAAAATTTTGACATGCGTTTTTCTGGATTTTTTTGTTTTTATTCTGTCTCTCACTGTTCAAATAAACCTACCATTAAAATTATAGACTGACCATTTCTTTGTCAGTGGGCAAACTTACAAAATCAGCAGGGGATCAAATACTTTTTTCCCTCACTGTATGACCTCCCACATCTCAGCCATCCATCCAGCCATGCAGAGCTGTTCTGGTGGCTATAAGGAAAGACCAGAGTCATCCTCACTTTAACTCCTCTGGAATGTAGAGAACAAAGAAAAGGAGTTGTTCTAAGAACGAAGCTGCAAACAACAAACAAACATAAACACACAGACTGAGCCCTGAGGACACACACACACAGCCGGGGGAGAGGAAGGAATTCCACAGAGATTCTCTCTCCACAGGAAAAAGGGATATGCCTCAAACCCGTAATTCCACACACATAGGCATGCCGCGCACACACACTATGACTGAACTACGAAGCTTTCTACTAAACTTCATCTGACACATCATTCATACCAAACTATTGCCTAACTACGTTAAATGAGACCCTTTATACGTGACTCAGACCACTAAACAGCAGTTAGAATTTTAACAACTGTTTCAACAGCTTTGTTGAGCCTGAAGCCATTCTGCAGTTTAGTCCCTCTAATCACCTTACATTCTACATTAAACTGGGTTTTATACAACCAGCTCTCACAGTCTCTCTTCAGAATTAGACATTCATCCAATGTCATCAAATGTCAAATTTCAAAGTTGTTGGAAACGTCAAATTTCAAAGTGTATAAGGTTAAGTTTAAGCAATAACTCAGAAATGGTAAGGTTAGGTATTAACTCCGAATGGTTAAGGTAAGGGTTAAGGTTTGGGATAGGCTTAAAACAAACATCTCAAAAACTACTTTCTAACGCTGGATTTGAACTTCCAACCTTTGGAATCAGAGGCAGATGCTTACTGAAACCTACTTGAAGGTAACAGCGCTCATGTTGCCCCTAGTGGCCGGTTTCCATGTCATCTCCCGACGTCCCCAGACATGGTGATGTCGAATACTGACTTGTATCACGGGTGACCTGGCTGGCTCCTCTCTCTCCCTCCCTCTCTTTTTCTCTCTCTCTCTGTGTTTCCCTCATTGGAATATAGGTTGGGAACCCTGGTTGCCACAAAGACTGAGCAGAGAGCGTGAATGTGGCTGTTTGTGCATATGTGTGTACGGACAGATTGTGTTTGTGTAGGCAATCTGTGAGTGTGTATGTATCTGTGTGTGTACGGACAGTGTGTGTGTGTGTGTGTGCATGATTTGCCCTGCAGTTTGTTTGTTTACCCTGACAAACACTAGCAGACAGAGCAGAGCCGGGGGCTGGAGGAGCAGCTTCCTGTAGGCTACCCAGGGAGGGATGTTTGGAGTTATTACCCCAGGGAGAGGAGGGGTGTCTGGGGCAGGACTGTGGCGTGCTGCCTGGTGACACCGGAAGACCCAGAGCCAGGCTACACACACGCACACACACACACACGCGCGCACACGCGCACGCACCCACAGCCTTCCCCTTACTGCTACTGCCAGGGGATCACACTAGGATACTGTGGAAGCCTTGCAAAGATGTATCATATGAAACACAGTATAGGTTTCTGAAGACGACAAAGATAATATTTACTACTAGACTATGATACTGTGATAGTGATGGAGATACTGGACAAGAGACCTACACTACGTCATGTTCACCAAATACTGTAGAGAGACTGATGAGCTGCATGTAGAAAAGTGAAACGTGAGATATCAGTTTATGAAGTGTATGATAAATGCACTGGATTTCCCATTTAGAAAGGCATGGAATCTGCTCTATATCCAGACCTTCCTCAATATGCTGTTCGAGACATAAACACACAGGACTGCCACTATAAGGGCTGTTATTCCTGGCTCGAACCACAGCATTCCACTAGTCCCCGCAAACGCAGGCAAAAGCCAGGGTGTCTGTGTGTGTGTGTGTCTCCTGTATGTCACTTTCAATCAGGTCCTGCCTAGGCCAGCAGTCACTGACACACTCGAGACACACACACACATACAATACACAGCTCCATAAGTTAAGTCCCTGTGTGTGTGTCCTCATGACGGATCTAGACCACATTGTAATGTCTTATTCATGCTGTATCAATTCATAATAACCAGACCAGTCCCACTCCACACACACAACACATGCACACACACACACACACACACACACACACACACACACACACACACACACACACACACACCTATACCCTGGCCTCAATTACTGAAGTTAGGTCTAGCCTGATGTGTATCTGGGACATCAGGACTGCAGTTATCAGGAGCTCTGCACATCAGAGGACACACACACACAGGGGACTGATGTCCCAGCGATTTAACGTGAATATTTAACAACCCTCGATCCATCTGTTGAATTATTCATGAGCAACACAGAATCGTTAGTACAAACACCTCTTACTCTCTCAATCTCTCCATCTCTCATTTCTCATCTCTCCATCTATTCTTCTCTCCATCTCTCCATCTATTCTTCTCTCCATCTCTCTATCTATTCTTCTCTCCATCTCTCCATCTATTCTCCTCTCCATCTCTCCATCTATTCTTCTCTCCATCTCTCCATCTCTACTTCTCTCCATCTATCCTTCTCTCCATCTCTCTATCCTTCTCTCCATCTCTCCATCTCTACTTCTCTCCATCTATCCTTCTCTCCATCTCTCCATCTATTCTTCTCTCCATCTCTCCATCTCTACTTCTCTCCATCTATCCTTCTCTCCATCTCTCCATCTCTACTTCTCTCCATCTATCCTTCTCTCCATCTCTCCATCTCTACTTCTCTCCATCTATCCTTCTCTCCATCTCTCCATCTATTCTTCCCTCCTTCTCTTGCTCTCCCTCTCTGTCATTCTACCTTTACCATTTTGTCTCTCTCTCTCTTTCTCTGTTGATTTCTGTGTTAGTGAATATTTCAGATGGTGGGGTGGTTTTAAAATTACCCTCTTTTGGCTTCCGCTCGCCTCAAATGGTTTACTCTGTGTTTCTCTCTACACACACACACACACACACACACACACACACACACACACACACACACACACACACACACACACACACACACACACACACGCACACGCACACGCGCACACGCGCACACACACACACACACACACGCGCGGTACGTCTCGTAAAAACGCATTGACAACCTATAAACCAGCTTTTACCAGCTGACAAGGCCAGGGGTAGGACCTTGGTTAGGGGTCTGGGACTGGGTTTGAACCTGCATCATCTGCAGGCCACAGGACTGTGTTAGGCCGCTGAGCTAATAAAGTCTAGGAATTAGCTTGCGGAGCCAAGTCTTCAGGTCTCGGACAAGGTTACTCATCATGTGATATATGGCCAAGGAGGGCAGGAACCATGATAGAGGTGGAGAGACGGGGAAAGAAAAGGCAGCCCATGGCATATTTTCACTGACAGCGAGGAGGACACAAGACCAGCCTCGACCATTAACAGGGGTACGTACGCACACACACACACAAGAATTCTCCCAATAATCACAGAATCTCCCTGAATGTCCTACTGAGAAACAGTTCGCTCAGCATAAAACACCAAACAAACACAGTGAAAACACAGCATTGGTCCAATATAAACACATATAATAGGCATGAATGCATGAACACACAGCTAAAGCATCCCTTTTATCTCCTAAAAAAGATGTATAAAGAACGTAATCCCAGGTGAATGCCTGCTATCCCCACATTAGCAAGCTGAGGTGTAATTAGTGTGAGTGTGTGTGTGTGTGTGTGTGTGTATTATTTTGTGCATCTGTGTTAGAGTTTGTGTATTAGACCAATCTTGTTGTCAAGCATAAGCACGGAAACAAGCAACGAACCACACCCCTCTTACCCGCCCGTAACTCTACCCCCCAAAAATATTTCTCACACTCATCCTCTCTACCATTCTTTACCCCCCACAGTGCAGGGGAGGACCGCACCCTTCCTCTCCTCCCCTCCCCCCACACACACCTGGCCCTCCCAAGGTGCAGGTAAAGGGAACCACGCCCCACTCCGTTCCTCCCCTAACCTGCCCTCCCTACACCTGGTTCTACCTTCCATAGAGATGGAACTGACCTGAACTCTCACCCAATCCTGCCTGCACTCTGAGCCCGTCCAGTCCAGGAGCAACCCCTAGCCCCTTCCTCTTTGGTGGTGCACATTCATCAATGTAGGATAGGTGTAAGACTATACGGCTGTAGGTAGGAAGCACTGCTAAACCCATTGGAGGGTTCAGTTGAACCATCACGTATCACTTACGCCTAAATACCTGTTCCTGTATTTTTGGACCAAGCCCTAACGGGAGATGGAATGTTATTTTTGCATGGAGCGTGGGGGCCCCTGGTGTACCTCCCAAGCTAGTTTTCACCTACAGCAGGGGTAGGCAACTAGATTCAGCCGCGGGCCGATTTTTGTCTAAGAGGATGGTCAGGGGGCCGGAACATAATTATAATAATTTGTACACTGCAAATTGACCACAACTAAGCCCAAAAAGAGATTGCATTTGAAAATAACAATAATTTCATACCTTGATTACATTGAGACACAATCACATATGTCTCCTTTTTATTTGTGGGAATACATGGGAACAGATTTCCTGGTGATTTTACAGTCTTTTTTTAACCCAAAACTAAAATCGGATACATAAAACAGGCACAAAGACGAGCAGCCGTGCACAGTGATCTGAGAGACCATAAATACCCTAACCCTTCTCTGCCCTTCCCCTCCTCCTTCTCCCATCCTCTTCCTCCCCATCCCCTTCAAACCAGATGCTGTTCCCTGGAGGCACCTATTACACTGAGTCCTTGGCCCCCTCCCTCTCTCCCTCCCTCCCTCCATCCCGCCTTCCTCCTGCTCTCACACTGTGAACACCTAATTACAGACCAGGAGAGTAGATTACAGAGCTGCACTGCCGAGAACCAGGGACGGACGGAGGGATGGAGGGAGGGATGGAAGGAGAGAGAGCATGGGGACACCAGGCCGTTAACGATGATGGATACTGCTCTGTTTTCACTGTTATTGTCCCTTTGCTCGGCACTCCTCCGCTTTCCTCCTCTAGTCCTCTACTCCTCTTCTGTTCCCATGCCTTCCCACCAGGCACCTCCATCCATCACCCAGCTCTAACAATCTCTAATAATCTCCAATCATGTCTCATTATCTCCAATTATCTCTTATCTGCTCTGTTCCTCATGCATCAGTGTCTCACTTATCTCTCAGGCATCCACACAGAGTAAAGGAGGTAGCTACAAAGAGAGTTAGAGAGTTGGAAAGAGTTAGCTAACTAACTCCATCTTCTCCAGATAAAATGAAAAATGTGCCGTACCATTCTAGATTAAAGTGCACAAAATACACTTACTAAGAGCTACAGTAAAAGTACATTTCTAGACCTATATTTGCTGTGTTCTCTCCTGCCAACCCCTTATTGTCCTGTAAACAGTTAATGAGCAGGCTGGTTTAACGACTGCCAGTCTGTCTATTACATTTAAGTCATTTAGCAGACGCTAATCCAGAGCAATTAGGGTTAAGTGCCTTGCTTAAGGGCACATCGACAGATTTTTCACCTAGTCCGCTCGGGGATTAGAACCAGCGACCTTTCGGTTACTGGCACAACGCTCTTACCCACTAAGCTACCTGCCGCCCCTATAATGTCTGTAATTGTCCCGTCCACCACTACACCACACTCATCTGTTCATTTATTAAGACAAGTCTTCCTCTGCGGTCAAGCACTGCAGGGCTGGGAGGAGAGGAGAGGAGAGGAGGATGATCAGAGAAGAGGAGAGGAGGTAGAGGAGAGAAGAGATATGAAGATATACTCTTGATCACTCATTCCAGAAGGAGTAAAAAAACAGAATGGTAAAGAGCTTGAGAGGGGGTGAAAAAGAGAGAGCAATGAGAGAGGGGGCAAATTACTTCTCAGTGCAAGAAAGAAAGAGAGAGAGAGAGAGAGAGAGAGAGAGAGAGAGAGAGAGAGTGAGTGAGAAGGGGAGCTAGCTAACATCTGGGTTAGCGTTCCACCTGAGGGCTGGAGGCTTTCCCATTAACCCCTCTTGTTAAGACCATTAAAAACAGACCCTAACAAGCCCCTATGAGCGCTTAGAGCAAGTGCAAAGACAGAAACCCACACACACACCGTCAGTCTTTCTGTGGTAGTGAAAAACCTTTTAAGGACATGAAGCTCTCTCTCATGGCTGTATCCTAACTAAGTCAGTCTAGGCCCAGACCGCATGTTGTGACGGAGAGACGGAGACCACTGATGATTTAAGAAGCAGCGAGCGCATCAGGAAATCTCTTTGTCTTGGTTCTGCTCTGTTTAATGACGCTAGGCCCTGTCTGCTAGAAAACGACAGGAGGGGAGACATTTTACAGTTACTGCGTGTCTGTGAACAATAACGTTTTATTCTTTAGACAAAGTTTCTAATCTATCCTATATGCTCTTATGAGGCTAGTGTGAGGAAATCACCTATTTCCTAAACAAATATGCCCTTCTTCAGATGAAATACATGCTGGCATGCTCATTATCAGACTTTGGCCTGGAATAAATGGAATAAGGAATGAATTAGAAAAACACAGACACACGCACTCACAGTGCTGGTACACAGTGAATGGTCTAAACAGGTGTTTAACATTCTTAGGCATCTTATTCTCCAGAAAGGGTTTGAAAAGTAGAACTACTCATGAAAGAAGCCAGCTAGTAACGGACATAAAGAGCATATTGAATGGAAGTGGAAGCAGAGAGCTCTGTTAATCCAATCATTTAGCTGCTGGCTGGCAGAGTCTGGTCTGGTTGATGGACTAATCAATGGCTCAAGGATATCCTCTGGTCTCTCCTGGTAGACCGCTTAGAAAGCTGTCGTAGAACAGTACAGAATTACCTACGAAAGCAGTCAGTCACACACACACATACACACAAATGCACCCACGCATCAAATCAAATGTATTGGTCACATACACATGGTTAGCAGATGTTATGAGTGTAGCGAAATGCTTGTGCTTCTAGCTCCGACAGTGCAGCAATATCTAGCAAGTAATAACTAACAGTTCCACATCAAAAACCTAATAAACACAAATCTAAGTAAAGGAATGGAATAAGAATATATAAATATATGGATGAGCAATGTCATTGTCAGAGCGGCATAGGCTAAGATGCAATAGATAGTATAGAATACAGTATATACATATGAGATGGGTAATGCAAGATATGTAAACATTATTAATATAGTATAGAAAACAATATATACATATGAGATGGGTAATGCAAGATATGTAAACATTATTAATATAGTATAGAATAAAGTATATACATACGAGATGGGTAATGCAAGATATGTAAACATTATTAAAGTGGCACTGTTAAAGTGACATTATTAAAGTGACTAGTGTTCCATTTATTAAAGTGGACAGTGATTTTCAAGTCTGTATGTAGGCAGCAGCCTCTCTGTGCACACACACACCACCCATTCACAACTCTAGCCTTTAAGTCTAAAGCTGCCGTTGTGTTTTTCATCAGTCCTTGGAGCAGTCTACCAACAGTGCTCCATTCCAACTTCAGCCTCTATTTTCTACACGTGGCCTTCAATGCTATCCCCTCTTTGTTTAGCATTATTCATGCAATTGTGCAATACAGTTGTAGTACTCACTGGTGATGACAGTCCTTTACATTTATTAGAAGTGGACTAGACAGTATTGGAAGGGTAGGGACAGGATAAGGATAGGTACTGGGACTGGGACTGGGACTGGGACTGGGACTGGGACTGGGACTGGGACTGGGACTGGGACTGGGACTGGGACTGGGGACAGGAGAAGGATAGGTACTGGGACTGGGACTGGGACTGGGGACAGGATAAGGATAGGTACTGGGACTGGGACTGGGACTGGGACTGGGGACAGAAGAAGTGCAGAGGGAAATTATGTTTCCATGTCCCAGTGTTTCATTACTCCCAGATGCAGCACCAGGTAACCTAAAGGGAAATGATCGGAGCCAGAGCAATCGGCCAGCGGCAGGGACCCTCATTATCCTTCGGAAAATGGAACCTTGTTACGGCACACTAGTAAAAGTTTAGCCTTACTTTGGGATGGTCACGCCACAGGGGTGTGTGTGTGTGTGCGTGTCTGTGTGTGATAGAGAGAGATTTAAACCACCAGGATCCATCACCAAACACTAAACTAGCACATAGTAGAGAGAATGACTCCTTCCTCTAGCAGCAGTTCGGATTCCTCTCCAACAACATAAAACTGTCCCTACTACCCAACATACTCAAATATCCCCTTATTCCATAATCCTCAACACCACACAGTGTTGCCACCGCTGCAATAAATCTGATGTATTTTTTAATATATATTTCTGCCTAGATGCGGTTTTAAATGGATAGTCGTTGGCTCAATGACTGGAAGTCTATTGGAACAGCAAGCATGTCATTGCGCTAACGCTAGTAGCAATGCACCCACCCCTGCCACCACTGCTGAAAGAAATCCTAGGGAAAACACTGCCACACTAACTCCAGGTTACTAAAGCATTCACACAACCACACACACACACACACACACACACACACACACACACACACACACCGCACACACACACACACTCACATAATCAGATGAGCATTCTACACACACACAAACACACACAACCCCAGAATCGGCAGATGACTTCACAACACACTCCGACATGCCAAGGCCTCCTGGATTTCTACTCATCCAGTCTTCACAAACACATGTGAGTACACACACAAACACACACACACACATCCATGGCAGGGAGCAGGTAAAGGGTGAGGCAGAGAAAGCATGTGTGTACTCATACAGGAGTAAGATGGAGAGTGCAGTGCGTACAGAAGAGAGTGTCTGTAAGATAATAGATCAAAACAGTGTGTACTCACAGACGTGACAGTGCAGGGTTCTTCTGAAACAGAAGTTCCGGAAGCTGCTGCAGTTGGTTCCTATTCAGGCGCCTGGCACAGAAAAGACATGTTTAGTACAGCAGATATGTACCGGTCCGGTATGCACTGGACATCAGATCTGCACTGTGATGAACTAGATTATGGTATATTATTTCTGCACAATGCATGCCAACACTGCACATAGACACTATTATATATCAGTAGATTGCATTTCAGTTCACATAAATACAACAAAAATTTTAGTGGTACATAAATATGGGATATGGATAAGGGAAATATTATACTAGTAAGGGACAGGAGAAAACAACAGCTTTATTTTGACACTTCATTTCAACAGTCCCCTATAGACATATCAGTTATGTGAACACATCCAGCTTGCATCTCTAGGGGACTAAGAAAACAACGGTTACAAAATAACATTTGTAGAGACAGATGAGTGTGTTGGAGCCTTCAGGCAGCCTGGCTTGGCACTGCCTTCCCCTCCCCAGGATAACAAATGAAAGAGGCTGGCAGGCTTTATGCAAATACAACCATTAAGAAAATTAGGAACAGACTGTTGCTAATTGCCATTTGAAACCACAGCTTTATACTGTCTCAATGCTCCATTGGAAACACATGGGAGTGAATGGCGGTGAATGGGATTGAATAGGAGAGGAGAGGCAGGTCAGGTCGTGCCTGTAGCATAGCATAGACAGATGTGTGGGCCCAGAGCCATAGACAGATACACAGACTGGGTTGGAGATGGAGAATTATAATGGACTTGACTGGGTTTCTAGCGGCTCCGTTCATACTGAACTGGACCCGCTAAGTTAGTGAGTTTTTAACTACACTCTTAAAAAAAAGGTGCTACCTTAAAGGGTTCATTGGCTGTCCCCATAGGAGAACCCTTTGAAGAACCCTTTTTGGTTGCAGGTATAAAACCCTTTTGGTTCCAGGTATAACCCTTTTGGGTTTTATGTAGAACCCTTTGTACAGCGGGTTCTACATGGAACCCAAAAGGGTTCTACCTAGAACCAAAAATGTTTTTTACCTGGAACCAAAAAGGGGACAGGCGAAGAACCCTTTTGGAACCCTTTTTTCTAAAAGTGTAGGTCGAGGTGGACCTACTAATAAGTTAGTGAGCTTTATACTAGGTTCAAAGGTTGGTAAATGCTGAGCACAAATTATGTTGTTAGACCCATTCACACCAAGCTTAATGACCTGATATGTATTCTCAGTTTGGTGTGGTAGTGTTGGTTAATATTGGGCTCTGCGTTTATGTGACGCAGCTGCTGGCTGTCTGGGTCTCTCCTAGATCTCTGTAGCCTCACCTCTCACCACACGTTTAGTGACCAACTGAAGAGTGTCTCTGATGTGGTCCTCACACACACACACACTGAGAGGGGCTCTTTAATTTCATTGTGGCTAGAGCACTGCCATTTTTGTACATTATGCTGCTCCATAATGTCCTGTGGCTAACACTGCCATACAGTATGGGGGTATGTTTTTTTTATGTGTTAACCATGGTGTGGTGAGTGTGTTTGTCTGTGTGTTACCCTGCTGTTTACAAGCTGTTCACGCAGTCACACTGACTGACTAGCAAAGCCTCATGTTCCAGTGATTGGCCAGGGCTGCGGCTGAGACTCCTGAGGAAGGATGGGTTGGGTAAACCCAGGGTAAAACCTCAGCAAAACTTACCTGCTCCCAGACCGCCATTCGTGATGGACAGGGATGTTCAAATAGAGCCAAACCCTAAACCTCGTTGAGAGCAAATATGAACACGCAGACACATGCTGTAGCCTACTTACAGTCTCTCCAGCTCCTTCATGTCATCAAACGCTCCACGCTCTATCGCTCCAATCTGATTCTCCATCAACTGTCTACAGAGAGAGAGAGAAAGAGACAAAGATAGATAGTTAAACGGGGTTATATCGCGTGCTAGATTTCTCTGAAAGTATGTGGTACTGTATAAGAGCAATGCAAACAAGCATTGTTTGAAACTCACGCATTACGCAAATGAACAGCGCATGAAATCGTTGCTCCTCACGAGTTTCCCGCCTTCTGCTCAGAAACCTCACAAACTGACAGGTTGCCATAGCAATGTAAGCTAAAGTGACAGTTGGTATTTTTTCCCTGACCGTTTGACAGATTGTTTCTTCTAGTGATGAATGATTGTGCATCTTTGACAGATGGTAAGTAGATACATACAAATGCTTGTTTATCACTGTAATATTTATATTTAGTTGTAATAATAATAAGACATTGTCGTGTATTCCACCATGTAACTGTCACGTCTCCTCCCGTTGCTCCCCTCCGGCGCTCTGATTCGCCGGTCTACTGAGCCACTGGTCTGAGCGCACCACCTCGGCAACACCTTAATGGAAACCCAACGCACTCTAACCACCTCCAGCGCACCTGCACCTCATCACCACCCCTATAAAGCCCTGGACTGTTCAGCGTTGTGTTGTGTGTGTTAGTTAGTGTCATGTCGTGTACTTGCGCGTTGTTGTTCTCTTGCTCAGTGTTAAGTAAACCTTTACATTGTTGATTCCTGCGTCTGCCTCTTCGTATCCTCAGTACTCATCACAATAACTTATTTCTGCTTTGTTGTATGCTAGCTTCTGTTGTTGTCTTTGCATGATAATGCTAGGCTTGCTATTCTAAATTAAATGGAATTTTCTGTTTATGTTGAAATGTAAGCAAACAGTCAATAATGCTTTATATTGTATTATTTGACTTAGGGTTCATTTTCTCCTTTTGTTTTATTCCCTATAGAACCACATTTATTCCACATATCTTCTCACATATCCCATGTGCACCATCCCTCTCTCTACCCAGCTGTCCCAGAACCTACTCATCCCCTAGAGTGGGCCTACCCACATTCCGTTTTAGTATGTGTTTCAGTCACCTAAGGCTTTGGGCGTAGGGGGAACGAGGGCGGTGAAGGTTGGGGTTGGGAGCTGGGTGGTAGGGATGTTGGGAAATGGCTGATAAGGCCACTTATTAAGTGTGTGTATATTAGGCTGGCTAGTTCCAGCACCCCTTTTGCCTAAGGCAATCGTGTGTTCCACACTCACTCACACACACACACACATAGGGTAGCGGTGTGGTCTGGGTCTGGCTGTGGAATCTTGGCACCGGGGGGCATCTCAGGGATCATAGCCAGGAAAGAGTTTCTGAAGGTAGGTTAGTGAGGCAGGCCACTGTGCCTTGAGGTCTGGTGTGGTCTTGTGGTTAGAGGGGGAGGGGGAGGTGTGGAGAGGTAGGGGCAGGGGTGAGAGGCACGGGTGAAGCAGGGAGAACCAGGGGGAGGCAGGGTGAGGAGGGGGGAGACTAAGGTGAGATCCAGGGCTGGGTGGTTCAAAGAACAGAGGGGGAGAATGAGACCCACTGTAAAGCTGTCCTCTGGGCCATGGGGACGTCAGAGCACTGTGTAAGTGTGTGTGTGTGTGTGTCCAAAGAGCTGCAGTGCCTGGCTAGGTGTTAGCGCTGAAGGCTTCACACACACACACACACACACACACACACACGTGTACGCTGCCAAAGCTAACGCACTGGATGGTTTTGGAAGTGTTGCAATAACAGTGTAGGGAGAGACAAGCGTCCAGGTCTTAGAACCAACAGTAGTGTTCCTTCATTCAGAGAACCGTTCTGTGTGTGTGTGTGTGTGTGTGTGTGTGTGTGTGTGTGTGTGTGTGTGTGTGTGTGCGTGCGTGTACATGTGTGTGTACGTGTCCTGTGAGGCCTCACGGCTCCACTCAGCAGTCTGTGTTTCCTCCCAATCGAATATAAATGCAAATGGCTGTTTCTGTTCCCACTCCATAAATATAAAGAGAAAAGTGCAGCTCACCTCCACTCACTCTCTCCCTCATGAATTTAGATGGAGGTAGAATAAGAGGAGAAAGTACTTCTGAATCTAGGTAACTTTAAGCTGTGGTCAGGTCAGCTCTTTCTTTGTTTCTTTCTCTCTCCTCATCTTTACCCCTTTCTCTGCCTCTGTCCCTCCCTGTCCTCCCCTCTGACTGCCCCACCATCCACTCAACCCCCCCCTCGTCCCCCTCGTCCCTCCCTGTCCCCACCCTCTGACTGCCCCACCATCCACTCAACCCCCCCCTCACCCCCCCTCGTCCCTCCCTGTCCCCACCCTCTGACTGCCCCACCATCCACTCACCCCCCTACCTCTCCCTGAAATAGCCCCTGTGTGGCAGACATGGGTCAAATATATGTTTCAAATATTTGAAATACTTGAGGTGAGCTTGATTTAGCTTGGCCTTGTATGCAGAGTTTGAATGTATGGCACTCTCCTATTAGTACCATTGTGCCAGACAACGTCCTTGAAATTATTGTATTTGACACAGATTTGCTGTATTGTTAGCTTAGTAAACTCAACTCTGTCCAATGGAGTTGAGTTGCGATGAGTGTTGGTGTAGTGTACCACCAACCACATCGATTCGCTATCAGTCGATTATTGTAAAAATTCCCATTCTTTAATGCTTTCCTTGTACATATGTTTGTCCTGTGACACTGCAAGCTTTTCTTTGGGTGATGAATCCGTAGTTTTTTAAATTAAAATACATTTTACGCGACCTCTGCCAAGGGAGCTGTGAAGGAAAGTTTTACGTTTGTGCTTTTCTAATAACCAATTCGACTGTGTTCATGCAAGTGACTGATTGATCGTGCCTGGGAAGAATCCTCACTATCAGTATAAGCAATTTGGCAGTACGCCCAGAACATTGTTTTGAGAACCGAAAGGGATATCTCAGTTTCAAGGTCTCAGCTTGGAGAGAAGAAGCCTTGTGAGATATTGGTCGGTCACATGCATGAACCAAACTTTAATGATGAATTGATTATGAGTAATGAATAATGTAAATCATGCAAATATAACTTGTCTGTGTAAGCAGTATATAAGAGAACTAATGGGACTGCCCCGACAGAGCTCACTTCAGACCGGTACTTTATGCATCTAAGTTTGACTGTGACCTCTCCAGCTTGCTGACAATAAAGAGTGATTCATTTAATATTGACTTTGAGTGTCCCTGTGTTGAATTTCCACGACAGAGCCTTTACTTGTTAAGGGAGAAGGAGCAGCCCATCCTTGCAAGGCAGATTTGTTATTTTTGTCAGGGGACGCATAGAATGCCCTTTTTAATAAAAAACGACAGATTCCAAATCCAACTGACAACTCTATAACAACCAGGACAAGCACAGGTACACAGTAAGCGTTAAATAATGGATATTTATACAAGTATCGAGTGGCAGTGCACGCTTGAAGTCATAGCTTCCTACTCCATTGAAAAAGTTGTATAAAAAAATATGGATTTCAGCACCCAAAGAAAAGCTTGCGGTGTCACAGGACAAACATAGGTACAATGACAGCATTAAAGAATGGACATTTTTTAAAGTATCAACTAAGTATGACTCGATGTTGTGGCGATACTACAATACCAGATTTCCATGGCCAAAAAATAAAACTTGAATTAGACTAAACTCTATTGTCCTATAAAAACCTACTTTATGTAAAATTGTGGGTGCTATAGCTTGCAAAATAACCAAATGTGACTCTAGGTAACAACATAATGCTGTTAGTTTGTAGGAACGTTTTCCTCAATAAATCCTCTTCATGTTTTGTTTCCTTGCCACGATACTTCAGAGTATCGCGATACTGTTATCGAGACAACCCTACTTCTGTGTGCATCGCGCTAGAACCCTGTGTGGAAGACATTCATAAACGAGCTACAGTCTTGCCAAAAGGGTTCATCAGCTGTCCCCATAGGAGATCCATTTGAAGAACCCCTTTTGGTTCCAGGTAGAACCCTTTTGTGTTCCATGTAGAACCATTTCCACAGAGTTCTACCTGGAACCAAAAAGGGTTCAAGCTGGAACCAAAAAGGTTTCTCCTATGGGGAGAAACCTTTTGGAACCCGTTTGGAACCCGTTTTTCTAAGAATGTACAGTATTGTATATATTCCTGCTCCTCCAAGTGAACCTCCATTTCCTTTCCAGACAGGAAGTCCTCAGGAGAGATTATCACGGCGGCAGGCCCAATCAGCATGCTTCGCTTTCTCAGACTGTCTGTCTGTGTTTCTTGTTTTTCTTTTCTGACTTGTTTCTGTATGTGAGTGCTTGTGTATGTGTGTGTTTTCTCAATCCCCCAGCAGACACTGTCTTTCACTGTAAGGTTAAACCGGTCTTCCTGTAAGGACCCTCCCCTGGGGTCACACACACACCATCTATGGGGTCGCTGGGGGTTTATAAGGATCAAAGGTCAGGCCACTGTTAGTCCGCTGAGTCAGAGAGGGCAGATATACGAGGGTTTCACCGCCCCATGACCGCAACAGACAGACATATGTGTGCGTGTGTGTGTGTGTGTGTGTGTGTGTGTGTGTGTGTGTGTGTGTATGTGTGTGGGTTGGTACTTCTATCCTTGTGGGGACCTAAAATCCCCAAATGTCCCCAGTAAAACAAGGAAAATTCTCCCTCGTGGGGACATTTCCCACATCCCCATGAGGACAAAGGCTATTTTAAGCTTAGAGGTTAGGGTTAGGGTTAGGGTTGCAATTAGGGTTAGGGTTAGAATTAGGGTTAGGGTAAGGGGTTAGTAGTTAGGTTTAGGGTTAGGAGTTAGGGTTTGGGTTAGAGTTACGGGTTAAGGTTAGGGTTATGGTAAGGGTAGGAGTTAGGGTTGGGTTTAGGGTTAGGTGTTAAGGAAAATAGGATTTGAAAAGAAATACATTTTAGGTCCCCACAAGGATAGAAGAACATAACGTGTGTGTGTGTGTGTGTATTCTATAGGAATCAGAAGGTTTACAGTCATGCAGGGAAAAGCTGTAGTCTGACTTTTAGTGCCCCTGTAAGGAACTGTTTCCTTCTACCTCGCTGGTGACAAGCTGGCGACATGGAGGCATTTAACCTCTATACGGGGATGGCGGGGAGAGGAAGGAGGGAGGGAGGGAGGAGGGTGGAGGGAGGGGAGGTGGAGGAAGGAGGGAGGGAGGTAAGAAGAGGAAAAGAGGGAAAGAGGGCGAGGGAGGGTGGAAATGGAAAGAGGGGTTTGGTTAGTAGACAGGGGGAGTGAGGCAGGTTGGGAGGAACAGAGTGAGAGAGTGGAGAAGGGTGAAGATACATGTAAGTGGGAGAGGGGGATATGGAAGGGCTAATGACGTGTCTCTAAAATAGTAGAGGCAGTGGGGGCTTCAGCATCTCAAGTTCTACAGTCAGTCTCCAGTTACATTTTAAACATATTTCAGTCTAAAGCACTTCCCCTTACAGTGGAGCTGTTTTTAACAGCTACACACACTTTTAACACCTACACCAGGAATCACAAGTGCTGTTTAACTACTGAGTGATTCAGCGGCTGCACTTGTACATGTTAACAGGGTTTAGGACCTATTATAGCCCTGAGTTAGAGGGCTAAAGACTGTGTGGGAGTGGACAGTAATGTGTGTGCGTGTGCGTATTTGGTCATTGATGGTATAAGGGCCACTCTGACACTAGAGAGAGTGTATAAGTGAGTTTATAAGAGATATAATGGACTGTAGAGTTAGTTAGTGTGAGACATTCATCATATCTAAAACCACTACAATATCATCATCACCACTAACAGTGACAGAAATAATCAAGTGTCTATAAAAATAGAATAGATGGACATTGTCAAGACACTTCAGAATCATTAACAGTATTACATTTATATAATATGCTTGGGAAATTGTGTGTGCAGGTGTGTGCATGCACACTGAATAAAGAACATAATGTAGATTACTTACAGCACACGGAGGTACTTGAGTCCAGAGAAGTCACTCTTGGTGATGCGTGTGAGGTTATTCCCATTCAGCTCCCTGCAAAGACACACACATATATTAATTATGTATCCGGTCTCTCCCTCTGGGCCTGTTCAGCCCGGTGACTCACTAACACAGTAATCAGTGGCACAGAAACAACTCTAGCTATTGATACCTGAGTCACGAGCCAACCCACACACACACATGCATAAGCACACATAGGCATGGACACAAACACAATCACGCATTTTTATTTTATTTAACCTTTATTTTCACAGGAAGTCCCATTGAGACCAAGGCTTCTTTCGCAAGGGAGCCCTGCATATACACAATTTACACAATTTGCAAATACAACATA
Source organism: Coregonus clupeaformis (assembly GCF_020615455.1). Taxonomy (NCBI): domain Eukaryota; kingdom Metazoa; phylum Chordata; class Actinopteri; order Salmoniformes; family Salmonidae; genus Coregonus; species Coregonus clupeaformis. The sequence goes on from NC_059192.1 coordinate 80,946,062, forward strand.
ATAAAAACATACAAGATTTGCAAGCCAATCAAGTAAAACAATCCTATTCCTCAGCAAATACTGTAGGTCCTTAAAGATGCACTCTGGTAGCTTAAACACAACAAATGTGTAACATATTGCACGAATTGGATTTGTAGCATGTCACACAAATTGCTAAATTCATAACATATCACACAAAATGGATGACATTGTACACAATTGGATGACGTAGTACAAATAAAAACAGGACCACTTTTGGCTCGTGAGCGCAACTTTCAAAACTACTGGCTGAAATTATACAAAAGATTGAGAGTGCATCTTTAATCAACAACTTGAACTGCCCCCCGAGAGACATCTTAACATCAAGTTGCATGGATTTCTGTAGATCATTCCATACATGGGATGCAAAGAAATTAAAAGCAGTTATACATTTAATCTTCCTTTACAAACGGCACAATTTTCCCCAGGCAGTGCCAACATAGATGCAAATGGGTGTTGAGAATACCAGGCTTTAAAGACTGACACTGGTGTTTCTATAATCTTGTTCACACACTGCTCTTGCATTTACAATGTACATTTTACATGTTTCCTTTTGTAGCTTGAGGGGAAGAAGGAGAGAGAGAGAGAGAGAGAGAGAGAGAGAGAGAGAGAGAGGGGGGGGGGAAGAGAGATGCCCTTTATGGAGCATATTGGAGTGGTGTAGAGACAGGGGTGTAACAGCTTCCCCCTGATGCTTGGACAGCAGAGTTCCTGCCCATCTTTCTAAAACATCTGAAACCCTACCTCTTCAAAGAGTATCTTAAATAAGACATCTCAGTCTCCCCCCCAAAAAAAAAAAGAATAGCACTTGATTTTCTCCTACTAGCTGATTACTTTGCTGAGGAGAAATGTACTTTATACGACTGTGATATGTGGTTGTCTCACCTAGCTATCTTAAGATGAAAGCACTAACTGTAAGTTGCTCTGGATAAGAGCGTCTGCTAAATGACAAAAGTGTCAATGTAAAATGTAAGAGAGCGCCAATAATTCTAATTCTATCAGAGCACCTCACTCAAATATCACCAGCTCATTTAAAATGGTATCCACGTCTCTCGTTCTCCACTCTCTCCACCCCCCTATCTCTGGGTCCACCATCAAAGACAGAGAGGATTAGCAGTAGCCGCTAGCTGGTCCAGGGGATTTGGGACGGGACATGGGGCCAGCCGGGCCAGGAAGCTAAGTACTGTGGATATGATGAAACCAGCCTTCCTGCTGTGGGCTGGCCATCACTCGGGATAGAGGAAAGGAGGGATGGAGGGAGGGAGATAGAGAGATGGAGGGAGGTGAAGAGGGGGATAGGAGGAGGTAGAGACAGAGTTAAAGATGGAGGGAGGTGGAGAGGGGTATAAAGGAGGGGGGGTAGAAAGGTAGGGAGTGACTGGTACCAGATAGGGCTGTAGATATAAAGAGTTAAGCAATCCGTCTTCCATGTTGCCGATAAATGTTCCATGACAACAACATTATAATCTGTATTCTGGAATGGGACTGTCTTAGAACTCTTAGTGGCAACCTATAGCAACCCATTAAGACGCTAAATGTCAAACCCAGTTTGCTGCGTGCAAGCGTGTATTTGTGTGTGTGTGTTTGGCAGCATGAGAGACCGGGTGGAGAGAAACAGATCGTCGCAGCAGTAGATAGAATCCTCCCACTGAGAAGACCTGCAGAGCACACGCACAGGCACACACCGTTTTCGTGAGTCAGTATGGCTAGTATATGTCTTCTTACTCAGGATTAAAACGGAACAGCGCATGGTCCACCCCTCCCCCACGCCTAAAACCAAAAAGCCTCACTTCACTGCTATGCCGAAAGCAGTGCAGTCTCCCTCTCTCCCTCTCGTCTAATGACCACTCGAGGGACTATAGCACAGTGCAGCGGGGCGGGAGAGAGAGAGTGGTCATTACAGACAGATGGTGTGTGTGTGTGTGTGTGTGTGTGTGTGTGTGTGTGTGTGTGTGTGTGTGTGTGTGTGTGTGTGTGTGTACACAGGTGCATCGACCGACCGGCCACGGGAAATAAATAATAGAGTGAGCTTCATTAGCCCGGGGTCTGATACACACACATGTGCTGCTCATTACAGGTATACACACACACTCTTGGGTTCCCAACGTCTCATCTACAGGGTGGCCTTCACTGATGGCCCCCAAGGAATTGTGGGACGAAGCGAAAGAAGAGAGGAGAGAAAGAGAGAGAGAGAGAGAGAGAGAGAGAGAGAGAGAGAGAGAGAGAGAGAGAGAGAGAGAGAGAGAGAGAGAGAGAGAGAGAGAGAGAGAGAGAGAGATAGGTTGGGGACTGTAGGGGAAGTGGGCTGGTCATATAAACAAGCAGAACCTCTCCATTCTTCTCTCCTTATGTTGTCAATTACTACAGGTTTGTATATGTCCCCCGGTCATACATACAATGCAGTACATGAGAGATGATTGGCTCATAATTGTTAGAGGCCTGAACTGCTTCTCTGGAGCCCAAGCACTTTGGGAAGGATGGATGAGCTGGGTCAGCACAGACCTCCAGCAGTGGTAAGGTTAGACCTCCAGGGGCCTGACCCTACCTGAGGAAGCTTCATGACCCAGGGGAGAGCCCCCTCTCTGGGGTAACGACCCAAACCCAGTTCCCTGTCTGAGAGGGGTCTGGGTAGCTCAGGTCAACATGGACCAGCTGTTTTTCACATCAGACGTGGGGAGACTCCTCAGCAAGGGGCAGGA